>NW_022974921.1:0-52054 GCF_009769545.1 Cyclopterus lumpus | reverse complement strand
TGGAACGCTTCACGAATTTGCTGTCATCCTTTCGCAGGGGCCATGCTAATCTTCTCTGTATCGTTTCCAATTTATTATATGCGCTGCCTTAGCAAGCACAATGACCCAAAGGTGCTGCTTACTATTTGACCCCCTTGCTGTCGGAACAACACCTTCTTAATGGTTCAGGGCGTTATGACTTCCTTGACCCAGGCAACGCTCCTAAGACACACCCCTCACAGTAGTTCTGTTCTGTGGGATCAGCGGCACTGTGTAAAGTCTGTTATCATGCCAGGGATCCATTGTGTGGAGGCCTTAGCTCATGTTGCGAATGGTCGTACTGTAACCATAAGGTAGGCGGTTCCATCCCCGCTCTCCACATAGTTATATATAAATTCTGTTATTATGCCCGGGAATTTTAGGTGCAGTGTTACCGTCACGGTGCCCTCTTGACAAGGTCTTATTTTCTTGACACTCACAGCTCTGAAACATCGGGAATTCAGCTCGGGCAGATCAAAATGTGGAACGCTTCACGAATTTGCGTGTCATCCTTTCGCAGGGGCCATGCTAATCTTCTCTGTATCGTTTCCAATTTATTATATGCGCTGCCTTAGCAAGCACAATGACCCAAAGGTGCTGCTTACTATTTGACCCCCTTGCTGTCGGAACAACACCTTCTTAATGGTTCAGGCGTTATGACTTCCTTGACCCAGGCAACGCTCCTAAGACACACCCCTCACAGTAGTTCTGTTCTGTGGGATCAGCGGCACTGTGTAAAGTCTGTTATCATGCCAGGGATCCATTGTGTGGAGGCCTTAGCTCATGTTGCGAAGTGGTCGTACTGTAATCATTAGGTAGGCGGTTCCGATCCCCGCTCTCCACATAGTTATATATAAATTCTGTTATTATGCCCGGGAATTTAGGTGCAGTGTTACCGTCACGGTGCCCTCTTGACAAGGTCTTATTTTCTTGACACTCACAGCTCTGAAACATCGGGAATTCAGCTCGGGCAGATCAAAATGTGGAACGCTTCACGAATTTGCGTGTCATCCTTCGCAGGGGCCATGCTAATCTTCTCTGTATCGTTTCCAATTTATTATATGCGCTGCCTTAGCAAGCACAATGACCCAAAGGTGCTGCTTACTATTTGACCCCCTTGCTGTCGGAACAACACCTTCTTAATGGTTCAGGCGTTATGACTTCCTTGACCCAGGCAACGCTCCTAAGACACACCCCTCACAGTAGTTCTGTTCTGTGGGATCAGCGGCACTGTGTAAAGTCTGTTATCATGCCAGGGATCCATTGTGTGGAGGCCGTAGCTCATGTTGCGAGTGGTCGTACTGTAATCATTAGGTAGGCGGTTCGATCCCCGCTCTCCACATAGTTATATACAAATTCTGTTATTATGCCCGGGGATCTTAGGTGCAGTGTTACCGTCACGGTGCCCTCTTGACAAGGTCTTATTTTCTTGACACTCACAGCTCTGAAACATCGGGAATTCAGCTCGGGCAGATCAAAATGTGGAACGCTTCACGAATTTGCGTGTCATCCTTTCGCAGGGGCCATGCTAATCTTCTCTGTATCGTTTCCAATTTATTATATGCGCTGCCTTAGCAAGCACAATGACCCAAAGGTGCTGCTTACTATTTGACCCCCTTGCTGTCGGAACAACACCTTCTTAATGGTTCAGGCGTTATGACTTCCTTGACCCAGGCAACGCTCCTAAGACACACCCCTCACAGTAGTTCTGTTCTGTGGGATCAGCGGCACTGTGTAAAGTCTGTTATCATGCCAGGGATCCATTGTGTGGAGGCCTTAGCTCATGTTGCGAAGTGGTCGTACTGTAATCCATAAGGTAGGCGGTTCCGATCCCCGCTCTCCACATAGTTATATATAAATTCTGTTATTATGCCCGGGGAATCTTTAGGTGCAGTGTTACCGTCACGGTGCCCTCTTGACAAGGTCTTATTTTCTTGACACTCACAGCTCTGAAATATCGGGAATTCAGCTCGGGCAGATCAAAATGTGGAACGCTTCACGAATTTGCGTGTCATCCTTTCGCAGGGGCCATGCTAATCTTCTCTGTATCGTTTCCAATTTATTATATGCGCTGCCTTAGCAAGCACAATGACCCAAAGGTGCTGCTTACTATTTGACCCCCTTGCTGTCGGAACAACACCTTCTTAATGGTTCAGGCGTTATGACTTCCTTGACCCAGGCAACGCTCCTAAGACACACCCCTCACAGTAGTTCTGTTCTGTGGGATCAGCGGCACTGTGTAAAGTCTGTTATCATGCCAGGGATCCATTGTGTGGAGGCCGTAGCTCATGTTGCGAGTGGTCGTACTGTAATCATTAGGTAGGCGGTCCGATCCCCGCTCTCCACATAGTTATATATAAATTCTGTTATTATGCCCGGGAATTTTAGGTGCAGTGTTACCGTCACGGTGCCCTCTTGACAAGGTCTTATTTTCTTGACACTCACAGCTCTGAAACATCGGGAATTCAGCTCGGGCAGATCAAAATGTGGAACGCTTCACGAATTTGCGTGTCATCCTTTCGCAGGGGCCATGCTAATCTTCTCTGTATCGTTTCCAATTTATTATATGCGCTGCCTTAGCAAGCACAATGACCCAAAGGTGCTGCTTACTATTTGACCCCCTTGCTGTCGGAACAACACCTTCTTAATGGTTCAGGCGTTATGACTTCCTTGACCCAGGCAACGCTCCTAAGACACACCCCTCACAGTAGTTCTGTTCTGTGGGATCAGCGGCACTGTGTAAAGTCTGTTATCATGCCAGGGATCCATTGTGTGGAGGCCGTAGCTCATGTTGCGAGTGGTCGTACTGTAATCATTAGGTAGGCGGTTCGATCCCCGCTCTCCACATAGTTATATACAAATTCTGTTATTATGCCCGGGGAATCTTAGGTGCAGTGTTACCGTCACGGTGCCCTCTTGACAAGGTCTTATTTTCTTGACACTCACAGCTCTGAAACATCGGGAATTCAGCTCGGGCAGATCAAAATGTGGAACGCTTCACGAATTTGCGTGTCATCCTTTCGCAGGGGCCATGCTAATCTTCTCTGTATCGTTTCCAATTTATTATATGCGCTGCCTTAGCAAGCACAATGACCCAAAGGTGCTGCTTACTATTTGACCCCCTTGCTGTCGGAACAACACCTTCTTAATGGTTCAGGCGTTATGACTTCCTTGACCCAGGCAACGCTCCTAAGACACACCCCTCACAGTAGTTCTGTTCTGTGGGATCAGCGGCACTGTGTAAAGTCTGTTATCATGCCAGGGATCCATTGTGTGGAGGCCGTAGCTCATGTTGCGAGTGGTCGTACTGTAATCATTAGGTAGGCGGTTCGATCCCCGCTCTCCACATAGTTATATACAAATTCTGTTATTATGCCCGGGGATCTTAGGTGCAGTGTTACCGTCACGGTGCCCTCTTGACAAGGTCTTATTTTCTTGACACTCACAGCTCTGAAACATCGGGAATTCAGCTCGGGCAGATCAAAATGTGGAACGCTTCACGAATTTGCGTGTCATCCTTTCGCAGGGGCCATGCTAATCTTCTCTGTATCGTTTCCAATTTATTATATGCGCTGCCTTAGCAAGCACAATGACCCAAAGGTGCTGCTTACTATTTGACCCCCTTGCTGTCGGAACAACACCTTCTTAATGGTTCAGGCGTTATGACTTCCTTGACCCAGGCAACGCTCCTAAGACACACCCCTCACAGTAGTTCTGTTCTGTGGGATCAGCGGCACTGTGTAAAGTCTGTTATCATGCCAGGGATCCATTGTGTGGAGGCCGTAGCTCATGTTGCGAGTGGTCGTACTGTAATCATTAGGTAGGCGGTTCGATCCCCGCTCTCCACATAGTTATATACAAATTCTGTTATTATGCCCGGGGATCTTAGGTGCAGTGTTACCGTCACGGTGCCCTCTTGACAAGGTCTTATTTTCTTGACACTCACAGCTCTGAAACATCGGGAATTCAGCTCGGGCAGATCAAAATGTGGAACGCTTCACGAATTTGCGTGTCATCCTTTCGCAGGGGCCATGCTAATCTTCTCTGTATCGTTTCCAATTTATTATATGCGCTGCCTTAGCAAGCACAATGACCCAAAGGTGCTGCTTACTATTTGACCCCCTTGCTGTCGGAACAACACCTTCTTAATGGTTCAGGCGTTATGACTTCCTTGACCCAGGCAACGCTCCTAAGACACACCCCTCACAGTAGTTCTGTTCTGTGGGATCAGCGGCACTGTGTAAAGTCTGTTATCATGCCAGGGATCCATTGTGTGGAGGCCGTAGCTCATGTTGCGAAGTGGTCGTACTGTAATCATTAGGTAGGCGGTTCGATCCCCGCTCTCCACATAGTTATATATAAATTCTGTTATTATGCCCGGGGAATCTTAGGTGCAGTGTTACCGTCACGGTGCCCTCTTGACAAGGTCTTATTTTCTTGACACTCACAGCTCTGAAACATCGGGAATTCAGCTCGGGCAGATCAAAATGTGGAACGCTTCACGAATTTGCGTGTCATCCTTTCGCAGGGGCCATGCTAATCTTCTCTGTATCGTTTCCAATTTATTATATGCGCTGCCTTAGCAAGCACAATGACCCAAAGGTGCTGCTTACTATTTGACCCCCTTGCTGTCGGAACAACACCTTCTTAATGGTTCAGGCGTTATGACTTCCTTGACCCAGGCAACGCTCCTAAGACACACCCCTCACAGTAGTTCTGTTCTGTGGGATCAGCGGCACTGTGTAAAGTCTGTTATCATGCCAGGGATCCATTGTGTGGAGGCCGTAGCTCATGTTGCGAGTGGTCGTACTGTAATCATTAGGTAGGCGGTTCGATCCCCGCTCTCCACATAGTTATATACAAATTCTGTTATTATGCCCGGGGAATCTTAGGTGCAGTGTTACCGTCACGGTGCCCTCTTGACAAGGTCTTATTTTCTTGACACTCACAGCTCTGAAACATCGGGAATTCAGCTCGGGCAGATCAAAATGTGGAACGCTTCACGAATTTGCGTGTCATCCTTTCGCAGGGGCCATGCTAATCTTCTCTGTATCGTTTCCAATTTATTATATGCGCTGCCTTAGCAAGCACAATGACCCAAAGGTGCTGCTTACTATTTGACCCCCTTGCTGTCGGAACAACACCTTCTTAATGGTTCAGGCGTTATGACTTCCTTGACCCAGGCAACGCTCCTAAGACACACCCCTCACAGTAGTTCTGTTCTGTGGGATCAGCGGCACTGTGTAAAGTCTGTTATCATGCCAGGGATCCATTGTGTGGAGGCCTTAGCTCATGTTGCGAATGGTCGTACTGTAATCATTAGGTAGGCGGTTCCATCCCCGCTCTCCACATAGTTATATATAAATTCTGTTATTATGCCCGGGAATTTTAGGTGCAGTGTTACCGTCACGGTGCCCTCTTGACAAGGTCTTATTTTCTTGACACTCACAGCTCTGAAACATCGGGAATTCAGCTCGGGCAGATCAAAATGTGGAACGCTTCACGAATTTGCGTGTCATCCTTTCGCAGGGGCCATGCTAATCTTCTCTGTATCGTTTCCAATTTATTATATGCGCTGCCTTAGCAAGCACAATGACCCAAAGGTGCTGCTTACTATTTGACCCCCTTGCTGTCGGAACAACACCTTCTTAATGGTTCAGGCGTTATGACTTCCTTGACCCAGGCAACGCTCCTAAGACACACCCCTCACAGTAGTTCTGTTCTGTGGGATCAGCGGCACTGTGTAAAGTCTGTTATCATGCCAGGGATCCATTGTGTGGAGGCCGTAGCTCATGTTGCGAGTGGTCGTACTGTAATCATTAAGGTAGGCGGTTCGATCCCCGCTCTCCACATAGTTATATATAAATTCTGTTATTATGCCCGGGGAATCTTAGGTGCAGTGTTACCGTCACGGTGCCCTCTTGACAAGGTCTTATTTTCTTGACACTCACAGCTCTGAAACATCGGGAATTCAGCTCGGGCAGATCAAAATGTGGAACGCTTCACGAATTTGCGTGTCATCCTTTCGCAGGGGCCATGCTAATCTTCTCTGTATCGTTTCCAATTTATTATATGCGCTGCCTTAGCAAGCACAATGACCCAAAGGTGCTGCTTACTATTTGACCCCCTTGCTGTCGGAACAACACCTTCTTAATGGTTCAGGCGTTATGACTTCCTTGACCCAGGCAACGCTCCTAAGACACACCCCTCACAGTAGTTCTGTTCTGTGGGATCAGCGGCACTGTGTAAAGTCTGTTATCATGCCAGGGATCCATTGTGTGGAGGCCGTAGCTCATGTTGCGAGTGGTCGTACTGTAATCATTAGGTAGGCGGTTCGATCCCCGCTCTCCACGTAGTTATATATAAATTCTGTTATTATGCCCGGGGATCTTAGGTGCAGAGTTACCGTCACGTTGCCCTCTTGACAAGGTCTTACTTTCTTGACACTCACAGCTCTGAAACATCGGGAATTCAGGCAACGCTCCTAAGACACACCCCTCACAGTAGTTCTGTTCTGTGGGATCAGCGGCACTGTGTAAAGTCTGTTATCATGCCAGGGATCCATTGTGTGGAGGCCTTAGCTCATGTTGCGAATGGTCGTACTGTAACCATAAGGTAGGCGGTTCCATCCCCGCTCTCCACATAGTTATATATAAATTCTGTTATTATGCCCGGAATTTTAGGTGCAGTGTTACCGTCACGGTGCCCTCTTGACAAGGTCTTATTTTCTTGACACTCACAGCTCTGAAACATCGGGAATTCAGCTCGGGCAGATCAAAATGTGGAACGCTTCACGAATTTGCGTGTCATCCTTTCGCAGGGGCCATGCTAATCTTCTCTGTATCGTTTCCAATTTATTATATGCGCTGCCTTAGCAAGCACAATGACCCAAAGGTGCTGCTTACTATTTGACCCCCTTGCTGTCGGAACAACACCTTCTTAATGGTTCAGGCGTTATGACTTCCTTGACCCAGGCAACGCTCCTAAGACACACCCCTCACAGTAGTTCTGTTCTGTGGGATCAGCGGCACTGTGTAAAGTCTGTTATCATGCCAGGGATCCATTGTGTGGAGGCCGTAGCTCATGTTGCGAAGTGGTCGTACTGTAATCATTAAGGTAGGCGGTTCGATCCCCGCTCTCCACATAGTTATATATAAATTCTGTTATTATGCCCGGGAATCTTAGGTGCAGTGTTACCGTCACGGTGCCCTCTTGACAAGGTCTTATTTTCTTGACACTCACAGCTCTGAAACATCGGGAATTCAGCTCGGGCAGATCAAAATGTGGAACGCTTCACGAATTTGCGTGTCATCCTTTCGCAGGGGCCATGCTAATCTTCTCTGTATCGTTTCCAATTTATTATATGCGCTGCCTTAGCAAGCACAATGACCCAAAGGTGCTGCTTACTATTTGACCCCCTTGCTGTCGGAACAACACCTTCTTAATGGTTCAGGCGTTATGACTTCCTTGACCCAGGCAACGCTCCTAAGACACACCCCTCACAGTAGTTCTGTTCTGTGGGATCAGCGGCACTGTGTAAAGTCTGTTATCATGCCAGGGATCCATTGTGTGGAGGCCTTAGCTCATGTTGCGAATGGTCGTACTGTAACCATAAGGTAGGCGGTTCCATCCCCGCTCTCCACATAGTTATATATAAATTCTGTTATTATGCCCGGGAATTTTAGGTGCAGTGTTACCGTCACGGTGCCCTCTTGACAAGGTCTTATTTTCTTGACACTCACAGCTCTGAAACATCGGGAATTCAGCTCGGGCAGATCAAAATGTGGAACGCTTCACGAATTTGCGTGTCATCCTTTCGCAGGGGCCATGCTAATCTTCTCTGTATCGTTTCCAATTTATTATATGCGCTGCCTTAGCAAGCACAATGACCCAAAGGTGCTGCTTACTATTTGACCCCCTTGCTGTCGGAACAACACCTTCTTAATGGTTCAGGCGTTATGACTTCCTTGACCCAGGCAACGCTCCTAAGACACACCCCTCACAGTAGTTCTGTTCTGTGGGATCAGCGGCACTGTGTAAAGTCTGTTATCATGCCAGGGATCCATTGTGTGGAGGCCTTAGCTCATGTTGCGAATGGTCGTACTGTAACCATAAGGTAGGCGGTTCCATCCCCGCTCTCCACATAGTTATATATAAATTCTGTTATTATGCCCGGGAATTTTAGGTGCAGTGTTACCGTCACGGTGCCCTCTTGACAAGGTCTTATTTTCTTGACACTCACAGCTCTGAAACATCGGGAATTCAGCTCGGGCAGATCAAAATGTGGAACGCTTCACGAATTTGCGTGTCATCCTTTCGCAGGGGCCATGCTAATCTTCTCTGTATCGTTTCCAATTTATTATATGCGCTGCCTTAGCAAGCACAATGACCCAAAGGTGCTGCTTACTATTTGACCCCCTTGCTGTCGGAACAACACCTTCTTAATGGTTCAGGCGTTATGACTTCCTTGACCCAGGCAACGCTCCTAAGACACACCCCTCACAGTAGTTCTGTTCTGTGGGATCAGCGGCACTGTGTAAAGTCTGTTATCATGCCAGGGATCCATTGTGTGGAGGCCGTAGCTCATGTTGCGAGTGGTCGTACTGTAATCATTAGGTAGGCGGTTCGATCCCCGCTCTCCACGTAGTTATATATAAATTCTGTTATTATGCCCGGGGATCTTAGGTGCAGAGTTACCGTCACGTTGCCCTCTTGACAAGGTCTTACTTTCTTGACACTCACAGCTCTGAAACATCGGGAATTCAGGCAACGCTCCTAAGACACACCCCTCACAGTAGTTCTGTTCTGTGGGATCAGCGGCACTGTGTAAAGTCTGTTATCATGCCAGGGATCCATTGTGTGGAGGCCTTAGCTCATGTTGCGAATGGTCGTACTGTAACCATAAGGTAGGCGGTTCCATCCCCGCTCTCCACATAGTTATATATAAATTCTGTTATTATGCCCGGAAATTTTAGGTGCAGTGTTACCGTCACGGTGCCCTCTTGACAAGGTCTTATTTTCTTGACACTCACAGCTCTGAAACATCGGGAATTCAGGCAACGCTCCTAAGACACACCCCTCACAGTAGTTCTGTTCTGTGGGATCAGCGGCACTGTGTAAAGTCTGTTATCATGCCAGGGATCCATTGTGTGGAGGCCTTAGCTCATGTTGCGAATGGTCGTACTGTAACCATAAGGTAGGCGGTTCCATCCCCGCTCTCCACATAGTTATATATAAATTCTGTTATTATGCCCGGGAATTTTAGGTGCAGTGTTACCGTCACGGTGCCCTCTTGACAAGGTCTTATTTTCTTGACACTCACAGCTCTGAAACATCGGGAATTCAGCTCGGGCAGATCAAAATGTGGAACGCTTCACGAATTTGCGTGTCATCCTTTCGCAGGGGCCATGCTAATCTTCTCTGTATCGTTTCCAATTTATTATATGCGCTGCCTTAGCAAGCACAATGACCCAAAGGTGCTGCTTACTATTTGACCCCCTTGCTGTCGGAACAACACCTTCTTAATGGTTCAGGCGTTATGACTTCCTTGACCCAGGCAACGCTCCTAAGACACACCCCTCACAGTAGTTCTGTTCTGTGGGATCAGCGGCACTGTGTAAAGTCTGTTATCATGCCAGGGATCCATTGTGTGGAGGCCGTAGCTCATGTTGCGAGTGGTCGTACTGTAATCATTAGGTAGGCGGTTCGATCCCCGCTCTCCACATAGTTATATACAAATTCTGTTATTATGCCCGGGGATCTTAGGTGCAGTGTTACCGTCACGGTGCCCTCTTGACAAGGTCTTATTTTCTTGACACTCACAGCTCTGAAACATCGGGAATTCAGCTCGGGCAGATCAAAATGTGGAACGCTTCACGAATTTGCGTGTCATCCTTTCGCAGGGGCCATGCTAATCTTCTCTGTATCGTTTCCAATTTATTATATGCGCTGCCTTAGCAAGCACAATGACCCAAAGGTGCTGCTTACTATTTGACCCCCTTGCTGTCGGAACAACACCTTCTTAATGGTTCAGGCGTTATGACTTCCTTGACCCAGGCAACGCTCCTAAGACACACCCCTCACAGTAGTTCTGTTCTGTGGGATCAGCGGCACTGTGTAAAGTCTGTTATCATGCCAGGGATCCATTGTGTGGAGGCCTTAGCTCATGTTGCGAATGGTCGTACTGTAACCATAAGGTAGGCGGTTCCATCCCCGCTCTCCACATAGTTATATATAAATTCTGTTATTATGCCCGGGAATTTTAGGTGCAGTGTTACCGTCACGGTGCCCTCTTGACAAGGTCTTATTTTCTTGACACTCACAGCTCTGAAACATCGGGAATTCAGCTCGGGCAGATCAAAATGTGGAACGCTTCACGAATTTGCGTGTCATCCTTTCGCAGGGGCCATGCTAATCTTCTCTGTATCGTTTCCAATTTATTATATGCGCTGCCTTAGCAAGCACAATGACCCAAAGGTGCTGCTTACTATTTGACCCCCTTGCTGTCGGAACAACACCTTCTTAATGGTTCAGGCGTTATGACTTCCTTGACCCAGGCAACGCTCCTAAGACACACCCCTCACAGTAGTTCTGTTCTGTGGGATCAGCGGCACTGTGTAAAGTCTGTTATCATGCCAGGGATCCATTGTGTGGAGGCCGTAGCTCATGTTGCGAATGGTCGTACTGTAACCATAAGGTAGGCGGTTCCATCCCCGCTCTCCACATAGTTATATATAAATTCTGTTATTATGCCCGGAAATTTTAGGTGCAGTGTTACCGTCACGGTGCCCTCTTGACAAGGTCTTATTTTCTTGACACTCACAGCTCTGAAACATCGGGAATTCAGGCAACGCTCCTAAGACACACCCCTCACAGTAGTTCTGTTCTGTGGGATCAGCGGCACTGTGTAAAGTCTGTTATCATGCCAGGGATCCATTGTGTGGAGGCCTTAGCTCATGTTGCGAATGGTCGTACTGTAACCATAAGGTAGGCGGTTCCATCCCCGCTCTCCACATAGTTATATATAAATTCTGTTATTATGCCCGGGAATTTTAGGTGCAGTGTTACCGTCACGGTGCCCTCTTGACAAGGTCTTATTTTCTTGACACTCACAGCTCTGAAACATCGGGAATTCAGCTCGGGCAGATCAAAATGTGGAACGCTTCACGAATTTGCGTGTCATCCTTTCGCAGGGGCCATGCTAATCTTCTCTGTATCGTTTCCAATTTATTATATGCGCTGCCTTAGCAAGCACAATGACCCAAAGGTGCTGCTTACTATTTGACCCCCTTGCTGTCGGAACAACACCTTCTTAATGGTTCAGGCGTTATGACTTCCTTGACCCAGGCAACGCTCCTAAGACACACCCCTCACAGTAGTTCTGTTCTGTGGGATCAGCGGCACTGTGTAAAGTCTGTTATCATGCCAGGGATCCATTGTGTGGAGGCCTTAGCTCATGTTGCGAGTGGTCGTACTGTAATCATTAGGTAGGCGGTTCGATCCCCGCTCTCCACGTAGTTATATATAAATTCTGTTATTATGCCCGGGGATCTTAGGTGCAGAGTTACCGTCACGTTGCCCTCTTGACAAGGTCTTACTTTCTTGACACTCACAGCTCTGAAACATCGGGAATTCAGGCAACGCTCCTAAGACACACCCCTCACAGTAGTTCTGTTCTGTGGGATCAGCGGCACTGTGTAAAGTCTGTTATCATGCCAGGGATCCATTGTGTGGAGGCCTTAGCTCATGTTGCGAATGGTCGTACTGTAACCATAAGGTAGGCGGTTCCATCCCCGCTCTCCACATAGTTATATATAAATTCTGTTATTATGCCCGGAAATTTTAGGTGCAGTGTTACCGTCACGGTGCCCTCTTGACAAGGTCTTATTTTCTTGACACTCACAGCTCTGAAACATCGGGAATTCAGGCAACGCTCCTAAGACACACCCCTCACAGTAGTTCTGTTCTGTGGGATCAGCGGCACTGTGTAAAGTCTGTTATCATGCCAGGGATCCATTGTGTGGAGGCCGTAGCTCATGTTGCGAATGGTCGTACTGTAACCATAAGGTAGGCGGTTCCATCCCCGCTCTCCACATAGTTATATATAAATTCTGTTATTATGCCCGGGAATTTTAGGTGCAGTGTTACCGTCACGGTGCCCTCTTGACAAGGTCTTATTTTCTTGACACTCACAGCTCTGAAACATCGGGAATTCAGCTCGGGCAGATCAAAATGTGGAACGCTTCACGAATTTGCGTGTCATCCTTTCGCAGGGGCCATGCTAATCTTCTCTGTATCGTTTCCAATTTATTATATGCGCTGCCTTAGCAAGCACAATGACCCAAAGGTGCTGCTTACTATTTGACCCCCTTGCTGTCGGAACAACACCTTCTTAATGGTTCAGGCGTTATGACTTCCTTGACCCAGGCAACGCTCCTAAGACACACCCCTCACAGTAGTTCTGTTCTGTGGGATCAGCGGCACTGTGTAAAGTCTGTTATCATGCCAGGGATCCATTGTGTGGAGGCCGTAGCTCATGTTGCGAGTGGTCGTACTGTAATCATTAGGTAGGCGGTTCGATCCCCGCTCTCCACGTAGTTATATATAAATTCTGTTATTATGCCCGGGGATCTTAGGTGCAGAGTTACCGTCACGTTGCCCTCTTGACAAGGTCTTACTTTCTTGACACTCACAGCTCTGAAACATCGGGAATTCAGGCAACGCTCCTAAGACACACCCCTCACAGTAGTTCTGTTCTGTGGGATCAGCGGCACTGTGTAAAGTCTGTTATCATGCCAGGGATCCATTGTGTGGAGGCCTTAGCTCATGTTGCGAATGGTCGTACTGTAACCATAAGGTAGGCGGTTCCATCCCCGCTCTCCACATAGTTATATATAAATTCTGTTATTATGCCCGGAAATTTTAGGTGCAGTGTTACCGTCACGGTGCCCTCTTGACAAGGTCTTATTTTCTTGACACTCACAGCTCTGAAACATCGGGAATTCAGGCAACGCTCCTAAGACACACCCCTCACAGTAGTTCTGTTCTGTGGGATCAGCGGCACTGTGTAAAGTCTGTTATCATGCCAGGGATCCATTGTGTGGAGGCCTTAGCTCATGTTGCGAATGGTCGTACTGTAACCATAAGGTAGGCGGTTCCATCCCCGCTCTCCACATAGTTATATATAAATTCTGTTATTATGCCCGGGAATTTTAGGTGCAGTGTTACCGTCACGGTGCCCTCTTGACAAGGTCTTATTTTCTTGACACTCACAGCTCTGAAACATCGGGAATTCAGCTCGGGCAGATCAAAATGTGGAACGCTTCACGAATTTGCGTGTCATCCTTTCGCAGGGGCCATGCTAATCTTCTCTGTATCGTTTCCAATTTATTATATGCGCTGCCTTAGCAAGCACAATGACCCAAAGGTGCTGCTTACTATTTGACCCCCTTGCTGTCGGAACAACACCTTCTTAATGGTTCAGGCGTTATGACTTCCTTGACCCAGGCAACGCTCCTAAGACACACCCCTCACAGTAGTTCTGTTCTGTGGGATCAGCGGCACTGTGTAAAGTCTGTTATCATGCCAGGGATCCATTGTGTGGAGGCCGTAGCTCATGTTGCGAGTGGTCGTACTGTAATCATTAGGTAGGCGGTTCGATCCCCGCTCTCCACATAGTTATATACAAATTCTGTTATTATGCCCGGGGATCTTAGGTGCAGTGTTACCGTCACGGTGCCCTCTTGACAAGGTCTTATTTTCTTGACACTCACAGCTCTGAAACATCGGGAATTCAGCTCGGGCAGATCAAAATGTGGAACGCTTCACGAATTTGCGTGTCATCCTTTCGCAGGGGCCATGCTAATCTTCTCTGTATCGTTTCCAATTTATTATATGCGCTGCCTTAGCAAGCACAATGACCCAAAGGTGCTGCTTACTATTTGACCCCCTTGCTGTCGGAACAACACCTTCTTAATGGTTCAGGCGTTATGACTTCCTTGACCCAGGCAACGCTCCTAAGACACACCCCTCACAGTAGTTCTGTTCTGTGGGATCAGCGGCACTGTGTAAAGTCTGTTATCATGCCAGGGATCCATTGTGTGGAGGCCGTAGCTCATGTTGCGAGTGGTCGTACTGTAATCATTAGGTAGGCGGTTCGATCCCCGCTCTCCACGTAGTTATATATAAATTCTGTTATTATGCCCGGGGATCTTAGGTGCAGAGTTACCGTCACGTTGCCCTCTTGACAAGGTCTTACTTTCTTGACACTCACAGCTCTGAAACATCGGGAATTCAGGCAACGCTCCTAAGACACACCCCTC
The DNA here is from genome assembly GCF_009769545.1 of Cyclopterus lumpus. Lineage (NCBI taxonomy): Eukaryota > Metazoa > Chordata > Actinopteri > Perciformes > Cyclopteridae > Cyclopterus > Cyclopterus lumpus. The sequence continues at coordinate 37,715 of NW_022974921.1, read as the reverse complement.
ACAGTAGTTCTGTTCTGTGGGATCAGCGGCACTGTGTAAAGTCTGTTATCATGCCAGGGATCCATTGTGTGGAGGCCTTAGCTCATGTTGCGAATGGTCGTACTGTAACCATAAGGTAGGCGGTTCCATCCCCGCTCTCCACATAGTTATATATAAATTCTGTTATTATGCCCGGAAATTTTAGGTGCAGTGTTACCGTCACGGTGCCCTCTTGACAAGGTCTTATTTTCTTGACACTCACAGCTCTGAAACATCGGGAATTCAGGCAACGCTCCTAAGACACACCCCTCACAGTAGTTCTGTTCTGTGGGATCAGCGGCACTGTGTAAAGTCTGTTATCATGCCAGGGATCCATTGTGTGGAGGCCTTAGCTCATGTTGCGAGTGGTCGTACTGTAACCATAAGGTAGGCGGTTCGATCCCCGCTCTCCACATAGTTATATATAAATTCTGTTATTATGCCCGGGAATTTTAGGTGCAGTGTTACCGTCACGGTGCCCTCTTGACAAGGTCTTATTTTCTTGACACTCACAGCTCTGAAATATCGGGAATTCAGCTCGGGCAGATCAAAATGTGGAACGCTTCACGAATTTGCGTGTCATCCTTTCGCAGGGGCCATGCTAATCTTCTCTGTATCGTTTCCAATTTATTATATGCGCTGCCTTAGCAAGCACAATGACCCAAAGGTGCTGCTTACTATTTGACCCCCTTGCTGTCGGAACAACACCTTCTTAATGGTTCAGGCGTTATGACTTCCTTGACCCAGGCAACGCTCCTAAGACACACCCCTCACAGTAGTTCTGTTCTGTGGGATCAGCGGCACTGTGTAAAGTCTGTTATCATGCCAGGGATCCATTGTGTGGAGGCCGTAGCTCATGTTGCGAGTGGTCGTACTGTAATCATTAGGTAGGCGGTTCGATCCCCGCTCTCCACATAGTTATATACAAATTCTGTTATTATGCCCGGGGATCTTAGGTGCAGTGTTACCGTCACGGTGCCCTCTTGACAAGGTCTTATTTTCTTGACACTCACAGCTCTGAAATATCGGGAATTCAGCTCGGGCAGATCAAAATGTGGAACGCTTCACGAATTTGCGTGTCATCCTTTCGCAGGGGCCATGCTAATCTTCTCTGTATCGTTTCCAATTTATTATATGCGCTGCCTTAGCAAGCACAATGACCCAAAGGTGCTGCTTACTATTTGACCCCCTTGCTGTCGGAACAACACCTTCTTAATGGTTCAGGCGTTATGACTTCCTTGACCCAGGCAACGCTCCTAAGACACACCCCTCACAGTAGTTCTGTTCTGTGGGATCAGCGGCACTGTGTAAAGTCTGTTATCATGCCAGGGATCCATTGTGTGGAGGCCTTAGCTCATGTTGCGAGTGGTCGTACTGTAATCATTAGGTAGGCGGTTCGATCCCCGCTCTCCACGTAGTTATATATAAATTCTGTTATTATGCCCGGGGATCTTAGGTGCAGAGTTACCGTCACGTTGCCCTCTTGACAAGGTCTTACTTTCTTGACACTCACAGCTCTGAAACATCGGGAATTCAGGCAACGCTCCTAAGACACACCCCTCACAGTAGTTCTGTTCTGTGGGATCAGCGGCACTGTGTAAAGTCTGTTATCATGCCAGGGATCCATTGTGTGGAGGCCTTAGCTCATGTTGCGAATGGTCGTACTGTAACCATAAGGTAGGCGGTTCCATCCCCGCTCTCCACATAGTTATATATAAATTCTGTTATTATGCCCGGAAATTTTAGGTGCAGTGTTACCGTCACGGTGCCCTCTTGACAAGGTCTTATTTTCTTGACACTCACAGCTCTGAAACATCGGGAATTCAGGCAACGCTCCTAAGACACACCCCTCACAGTAGTTCTGTTCTGTGGGATCAGCGGCACTGTGTAAAGTCTGTTATCATGCCAGGGATCCATTGTGTGGAGGCCTTAGCTCATGTTGCGAATGGTCGTACTGTAACCATAAGGTAGGCGGTTCCATCCCCGCTCTCCACATAGTTATATATAAATTCTGTTATTATGCCCGGGAATTTTAGGTGCAGTGTTACCGTCACGGTGCCCTCTTGACAAGGTCTTATTTTCTTGACACTCACAGCTCTGAAACATCGGGAATTCAGCTCGGGCAGATCAAAATGTGGAACGCTTCACGAATTTGCGTGTCATCCTTTCGCAGGGGCCATGCTAATCTTCTCTGTATCGTTTCCAATTTATTATATGCGCTGCCTTAGCAAGCACAATGACCCAAAGGTGCTGCTTACTATTTGACCCCCTTGCTGTCGGAACAACACCTTCTTAATGGTTCAGGCGTTATGACTTCCTTGACCCAGGCAACGCTCCTAAGACACACCCCTCACAGTAGTTCTGTTCTGTGGGATCAGCGGCACTGTGTAAAGTCTGTTATCATGCCAGGGATCCATTGTGTGGAGGCCTTAGCTCATGTTGCGAATGGTCGTACTGTAACCATAAGGTAGGCGGTTCCATCCCCGCTCTCCACATAGTTATATATAAATTCTGTTATTATGCCCGGGAATTTTAGGTGCAGTGTTACCGTCACGGTGCCCTCTTGACAAGGTCTTATTTTCTTGACACTCACAGCTCTGAAACATCGGGAATTCAGCTCGGGCAGATCAAAATGTGGAACGCTTCACGAATTTGCGTGTCATCCTTTCGCAGGGGCCATGCTAATCTTCTCTGTATCGTTTCCAATTTATTATATGCGCTGCCTTAGCAAGCACAATGACCCAAAGGTGCTGCTTACTATTTGACCCCCTTGCTGTCGGAACAACACCTTCTTAATGGTTCAGGCGTTATGACTTCCTTGACCCAGGCAACGCTCCTAAGACACACCCCTCACAGTAGTTCTGTTCTGTGGGATCAGCGGCACTGTGTAAAGTCTGTTATCATGCCAGGGATCCATTGTGTGGAGGCCGTAGCTCATGTTGCGAGTGGTCGTACTGTAATCATTAGGTAGGCGGTTCGATCCCCGCTCTCCACATAGTTATATACAAATTCTGTTATTATGCCCGGGGATCTTAGGTGCAGTGTTACCGTCACGGTGCCCTCTTGACAAGGTCTTATTTTCTTGACACTCACAGCTCTGAAACATCGGGCATTCAGGCAACGCTCCTAAGACACACCCCTCACAGTAGTTCTGTTCTGTGGGATCAGCGGCACTGTGTAAAGTCTGTTATCATGCCAGGGATCCATTGTGTGGAGGCCTTAGCTCATGTTGCGAATGGTCGTACTGTAACCATAAGGTAGGCGGTTCCATCCCCGCTCTCCACATAGTTATATATAAATTCTGTTATTATGCCCGGGAATTTTAGGTGCAGTGTTACCGTCACGGTGCCCTCTTGACAAGGTCTTATTTTCTTGACACTCACAGCTCTGAAACATCGGGAATTCAGCTCGCGCAGATCAAAATGTGGAACGCTTCACGAATTTGCGTGTCATCCTTTCGCAGGGGCCATGCTAATCTTCTCTGTATCGTTTCCAATTTATTATATGCGCTGCCTTAGCAAGCACAATGACCCAAAGGTGCTGCTTACTATTTGACCCCCTTGCTGTCGGAACAACACCTTCTTAATGGTTCAGGCGTTATGACTTCCTTGACCCAGGCAACGCTCCTAAGACACACCCCTCACAGTAGTTCTGTTCTGTGGGATCAGCGGCACTGTGTAAAGTCTGTTATCATGCCAGGGATCCATTGTGGGGAGGCCGTAGCTCATGTTGCGAGTGGTCGTACTGTAATCATTAGGTAGGCGGTTCGATCCCCGCTCTCCACGTAGTTATATATAAATTCTGTTATTATGCCCGGGGATCTTAGGTGCAGAGTTACCGTCACGTTGCCCTCTTGACAAGGTCTTACTTTCTTGACACTCACAGCTCTGAAACATCGGGAATTCAGGCAACGCTCCTAAGACACACCCCTCACAGTAGTTCTGTTCTGTGGGATCAGCGGCACTGTGTAAAGTCTGTTATCATGCCAGGGATCCATTGTGTGGAGGCCTTAGCTCATGTTGCGAATGGTCGTACTGTAACCATAAGGTAGGCGGTTCCATCCCCGCTCTCCACATAGTTATATATAAATTCTGTTATTATGCCCGGAAATTTTAGGTGCAGTGTTACCGTCACGGTGCCCTCTTGACAAGGTCTTATTTTCTTGACACTCACAGCTCTGAAACATCGGGAATTCAGGCAACGCTCCTAAGACACGGTCTTATTTTCTTGACACTCACAGCTCTGAAACATCGGGAATTCAGCTCGGGCAGATCAAAATGTGGAACGCTTCACGAATTTGCGTGTCATCCTTTCGCAGGGGCCATGCTAATCTTCTCTGTATCGTTTCCAATTTATTATATGCGCTGCCTTAGCAAGCACAATGACCCAAAGGTGCTGCTTACTATTTGACCCCCTTGCTGTCGGAACAACACCTTCTTAATGGTTCAGGCGTTATGACTTCCTTGACCCAGGCAACGCTCCTAAGACACACCCCTCACAGTAGTTCTGTTCTGTGGGATCAGCGGCACTGTGTAAAGTCTGTTATCATGCCAGGGATCCATTGTGTGGAGGCCGTAGCTCATGTTGCGAGTGGTCGTACTGTAATCATTAGGTAGGCGGTTCGATCCCCGCTCTCCACATAGTTATATACAAATTCTGTTATTATGCCCGGGGATCTTAGGTGCAGTGTTACCGTCACGGTGCCCTCTTGACAAGGTCTTATTTTCTTGACACTCACAGCTCTGAAATATCGGGAATTCAGCTCGGGCAGATCAAAATGTGGAACGCTTCACGAATTTGCGTGTCATCCTTTCGCAGGGGCCATGCTAATCTTCTCTGTATCGTTTCCAATTTATTATATGCGCTGCCTTAGCAAGCACAATGACCCAAAGGTGCTGCTTACTATTTGACCCCCTTGCTGTCGGAACAACACCTTCTTAATGGTTCAGGCGTTATGACTTCCTTGACCCAGGCAACGCTCCTAAGACACACCCCTCACAGTAGTTCTGTTCTGTGGGATCAGCGGCACTGTGTAAAGTCTGTTATCATGCCAGGGATCCATTGTGTGGAGGCCGTAGCTCATGTTGCGAGTGGTCGTACTGTAATCATTAGGTAGGCGGTTCGATCCCCGCTCTCCACGTAGTTATATATAAATTCTGTTATTATGCCCGGGGATCTTAGGTGCAGAGTTACCGTCACGTTGCCCTCTTGACAAGGTCTTACTTTCTTGACACTCACAGCTCTGAAACATCGGGAATTCAGGCAACGCTCCTAAGACACACCCCTCACAGTAGTTCTGTTCTGTGGGATCAGCGGCACTGTGTAAAGTCTGTTATCATGCCAGGGATCCATTGTGTGGAGGCCGTAGCTCATGTTGCGAGTGGTCGTACTGTAACCATTAGGTAGGCGGTTCCATCCCCGCTCTCCACATAGTTATATATAAATTCTGTTATTATGCCCGGAAATTTTAGGTGCAGTGTTACCGTCACGGTGCCCTCTTGACAAGGTCTTATTTTCTTGACACTCACAGCTCTGAAACATCGGGAATTCAGGCAACGCTCCTAAGACACACCCCTCACAGTAGTTCTGTTCTGTGGGATCAGCGGCACTGTGTAAAGTCTGTTATCATGCCAGGGATCCATTGTGTGGAGGCCTTAGCTCATGTTGCGAATGGTCGTACTGTAACCATAAGGTAGGCGGTTCCATCCCCGCTCTCCACATAGTTATATATAAATTCTGTTATTATGCCCGGGAATTTTAGGTGCAGTGTTACCGTCACGGTGCCCTCTTGACAAGGTCTTATTTTCTTGACACTCACAGCTCTGAAACATCGGGAATTCAGCTCGGGCAGATCAAAATGTGGAACGCTTCACGAATTTGCGTGTCATCCTTTCGCAGGGGCCATGCTAATCTTCTCTGTATCGTTTCCAATTTATTATATGCGCTGCCTTAGCAAGCACAATGACCCAAAGGTGCTGCTTACTATTTGACCCCCTTGCTGTCGGAACAACACCTTCTTAATGGTTCAGGCGTTATGACTTCCTTGACCCAGGCAACGCTCCTAAGACACACCCCTCACAGTAGTTCTGTTCTGTGGGATCAGCGGCACTGTGTAAAGTCTGTTATCATGCCAGGGATCCATTGTGTGGAGGCCGTAGCTCATGTTGCGAGTGGTCGTACTGTAATCATTAGGTAGGCGGTTCGATCCCCGCTCTCCACATAGTTATATACAAATTCTGTTATTATGCCCGGGGAATCTTAGGTGCAGTGTTACCGTCACGGTGCCCTCTTGACAAGGTCTTATTTTCTTGACACTCACAGCTCTGAAACATCGGGAATTCAGCTCGGGCAGATCAAAATGTGGAACGCTTCACGAATTTGCGTGTCATCCTTTCGCAGGGGCCATGCTAATCTTCTCTGTATCGTTTCCAATTTATTATATGCGCTGCCTTAGCAAGCACAATGACCCAAAGGTGCTGCTTACTATTTGACCCCCTTGCTGTCGGAACAACACCTTCTTAATGGTTCAGGCGTTATGACTTCCTTGACCCAGGCAACGCTCCTAAGACACACCCCTCACAGTAGTTCTGTTCTGTGGGATCAGCGGCACTGTGTAAAGTCTGTTATCATGCCAGGGATCCATTGTGTGGAGGCCGTAGCTCATGTTGCGAGTGGTCGTACTGTAATCATTAGGTAGGCGGTTCGATCCCCGCTCTCCACATAGTTATATACAAATTCTGTTATTATGCCCGGGGATCTTAGGTGCAGTGTTACCGTCACGGTGCCCTCTTGACAAGGTCTTATTTTCTTGACACTCACAGCTCTGAAACATCGGGAATTCAGGCAACGCTCCTAAGACACACCCCTCACAGTAGTTCTGTTCTGTGGGATCAGCGGCACTGTGTAAAGTCTGTTATCATGCCAGGGATCCATTGTGTGGAGGCCTTAGCTCATGTTGCGAATGGTCGTACTGTAACCATAAGGTAGGCGGTTCCATCCCCGCTCTCCACATAGTTATATATAAATTCTGTTATTATGCCCGGGAATTTTAGGTGCAGTGTTACCGTCACGGTGCCCTCTTGACAAGGTCTTATTTTCTTGACACTCACAGCTCTGAAACATCGGGAATTCAGCTCGCGCAGATCAAAATGTGGAACGCTTCACGAATTTGCGTGTCATCCTTTCGCAGGGGCCATGCTAATCTTCTCTGTATCGTTTCCAATTTATTATATGCGCTGCCTTAGCAAGCACAATGACCGAAAGGTGCTGCTTACTATTTGACCCCCTTGCTGTCGGAACAACACCTTCTTAATGGTTCAGGCGTTATGACTTCCTTGACCCAGGCAACGCTCCTAAGACACACCCCTCACAGTAGTTCTGTTCTGTGGGATCAGCGGCACTGTGTAAAGTCTGTTATCATGCCAGGGATCCATTGTGTGGAGGCCGTAGCTCATGTTGCGAGTGGTCGTACTGTAATCATTAGGTAGGCGGTTCGATCCCCGCTCTCCACGTAGTTATATATAAATTCTGTTATTATGCCCGGGGATCTTAGGTGCAGAGTTACCGTCACGTTGCCCTCTTGACAAGGTCTTACTTTCTTGACACTCACAGCTCTGAAACATCGGGAATTCAGGCAACGCTCCTAAGACACACCCCTCACAGTAGTTCTGTTCTGTGGGATCAGCGGCACTGTGTAAAGTCTGTTATCATGCCAGGGATCCATTGTGTGGAGGCCTTAGCTCATGTTGCGAATGGTCGTACTGTAACCATAAGGTAGGCGGTTCCATCCCCGCTCTCCACATAGTTATATATAAATTCTGTTATTATGCCCGGAAATTTTAGGTGCAGTGTTACCGTCACGGTGCCCTCTTGACAAGGTCTTATTTTCTTGACACTCACAGCTCTGAAACATCGGGAATTCAGGCAACGCTCCTAAGACACACCCCTCACAGTAGTTCTGTTCTGTGGGATCAGCGGCACTGTGTAAAGTCTGTTATCATGCCAGGGATCCATTGTGTGGAGGCCTTAGCTCATGTTGCGAATGGTCGTACTGTAACCATAAGGTAGGCGGTTCCATCCCCGCTCTCCACATAGTTATATATAAATTCTGTTATTATGCCCGGGAATTTTAGGTGCAGTGTTACCGTCACGGTGCCCTCTTGACAAGGTCTTATTTTCTTGACACTCACAGCTCTGAAACATCGGGAATTCAGGCAACGCTCCTAAGACACACCCCTCACAGTAGTTCTGTTCTGTGGGATCAGCGGCACTGTGTAAAGTCTGTTATCATGCCAGGGATCCATTGTGTGGAGGCCTTAGCTCATGTTGCGAATGGTCGTACTGTAACCATAAGGTAGGCGGTTCCATCCCCGCTCTCCACATAGTTATATATAAATTCTGTTATTATGCCCGGGAATTTTAGGTGCAGTGTTACCGTCACGGTGCCCTCTTGACAAGGTCTTATTTTCTTGACACTCACAGCTCTGAAACATCGGGAATTCAGCTCGGGCAGATCAAAATGTGGAACGCTTCACGAATTTGCGTGTGATCCTTTCGCAGGGGCCATGCTAATCTTCTCTGTATCGTTTCCAATTTATTATATGCGCTGCCTTAGCAAGCACAATGACCCAAAGGTGCTGCTTACTATTTGACCCCCTTGCTGTCGGAACAACACCTTCTTAATGGTTCAGGCGTTATGACTTCCTTGACCCAGGCAACGCTCCTAAGACACACCCCTCACAGTAGTTCTGTTCTGTGGGATCAGCGGCACTGTGTAAAGTCTGTTATCATGCCAGGGATCCATTGTGTGGAGGCCGTAGCTCATGTTGCGAGTGGTCGTACTGTAATCATTAGGTAGGCGGTTCGATCCCCGCTCTCCACATAGTTATATACAAATTCTGTTATTATGCCCGGGGATCTTAGGTGCAGTGTTACCGTCACGGTGCCCTCTTGACAAGGTCTTATTTTCTTGACACTCACAGCTCTGAAACATCGGGAATTCAGCTCGGGCAGATCAAAATGTGGAACGCTTCACGAATTTGCGTGTCATCCTTTCGCAGGGGCCATGCTAATCTTCTCTGTATCGTTTCCAATTTATTATATGCGCTGCCTTAGCAAGCACAATGACCCAAAGGTGCTGCTTACTATTTGACCCCCTTGCTGTCGGAACAACACCTTCTTAATGGTTCAGGCGTTATGACTTCCTTGACCCAGGCAACGCTCCTAAGACACACCCCTCACAGTAGTTCTGTTCTGTGGGATCAGCGGCACTGTGTAAAGTCTGTTATCATGCCAGGGATCCATTGTGTGGAGGCCTTAGCTCATGTTGCGAATGGTCGTACTGTAATCATTAGGTAGGCGGTTCGATCCCCGCTCTCCACATAGTTATATACAAATTCTGTTATTATGCCCGGGGATCTTAGGTGCAGTGTTACCGTCACGGTGCCCTCTTGACAAGGTCTTATTTTCTTGACACTCACAGCTCTGAAATATCGGGAATTCAGCTCGGGCAGATCAAAATGTGGAACGCTTCACGAATTTGCGTGTCATCCTTTCGCAGGGGCCATGCTAATCTTCTCTGTATCGTTTCCAATTTATTATATGCGCTGCCTTAGCAAGCACAATGACCCAAAGGTGCTGCTTACTATTTGACCCCCTTGCTGTCGGAACAACACCTTCTTAATGGTTCAGGCGTTATGACTTCCTTGACCCAGGCAACGCTCCTAAGACACACCCCTCACAGTAGTTCTGTTCTGTGGGATCAGCGGCACTGTGTAAAGTCTGTTATCATGCCAGGGATCCATTGTGTGGAGGCCGTAGCTCATGTTGCGAGTGGTCGTACTGTAATCATTAGGTAGGCGGTTCGATCCCCGCTCTCCACATAGTTATATACAAATTCTGTTATTATGCCCGGGGAATCTTAGGTGCAGTGTTACCGTCACGGTGCCCTCTTGACAAGGTCTTATTTTCTTGACACTCACAGCTCTGAAACATCGGGAATTCAGCTCGGGCAGATCAAAATGTGGAACGCTTCACGAATTTGCGTGTCATCCTTTCGCAGGGGCCATGCTAATCTTCTCTGTATCGTTTCCAATTTATTATATGCGCTGCCTTAGCAAGCACAATGACCCAAAGGTGCTGCTTACTATTTGACCCCCTTGCTGTCGGAACAACACCTTCTTAATGGTTCAGGCGTTATGACTTCCTTGACCCAGGCAACGCTCCTAAGACACACCCCTCACAGTAGTTCTGTTCTGTGGGATCAGCGGCACTGTGTAAAGTCTGTTATCATGCCAGGGATCCATTGTGTGGAGGCCGTAGCTCATGTTGCGAGTGGTCGTACTGTAATCATTAGGTAGGCGGTTCGATCCCCGCTCTCCACGTAGTTATATATAAATTCTGTTATTATGCCCGGGGATCTTAGGTGCAGAGTTACCGTCACGTTGCCCTCTTGACAAGGTCTTACTTTCTTGACACTCACAGCTCTGAAACATCGGGAATTCAGGCAACGCTCCTAAGACACACCCCTCACAGTAGTTCTGTTCTGTGGGATCAGCGGCACTGTGTAAAGTCTGTTATCATGCCAGGGATCCATTGTGTGGAGGCCTTAGCTCATGTTGCGAATGGTCGTACTGTAACCATAAGGTAGGCGGTTCCATCCCCGCTCTCCACATAGTTATATATAAATTCTGTTATTATGCCCGGAAATTTTAGGTGCAGTGTTACCGTCACGGTGCCCTCTTGACAAGGTCTTATTTTCTTGACACTCACAGCTCTGAAACATCGGGAATTCAGGCAACGCTCCTAAGACACACCCCTCACAGTAGTTCTGTTCTGTGGGATCAGCGGCACTGTGTAAAGTCTGTTATCATGCCAGGGATCCATTGTGTGGAGGCCTTAGCTCATGTTGCGAATGGTCGTACTGTAACCATAAGGTAGGCGGTTCCATCCCCGCTCTCCACATAGTTATATATAAATTCTGTTATTATGCCCGGGAATTTTAGGTGCAGTGTTACCGTCACGGTGCCCTCTTGACAAGGTCTTATTTTCTTGACACTCACAGCTCTGAAACATCGGGAATTCAGCTCGGGCAGATCAAAATGTGGAACGCTTCACGAATTTGCGTGTCATCCTTTCGCAGGGGCCATGCTAATCTTCTCTGTATCGTTTCCAATTTATTATATGCGCTGCCTTAGCAAGCACAATGACCCAAAGGTGCTGCTTACTATTTGACCCCCTTGCTGTCGGAACAACACCTTCTTAATGGTTCAGGCGTTATGACTTCCTTGACCCAGGCAACGCTCCTAAGACACACCCCTCACAGTAGTTCTGTTCTGTGGGATCAGCGGCACTGTGTAAAGTCTGTTATCATGCCAGGGATCCATTGTGTGGAGGCCGTAGCTCATGTTGCGAGTGGTCGTACTGTAATCATTAGGTAGGCGGTTCGATCCCCGCTCTCCACATAGTTATATACAAATTCTGTTATTATGCCCGGGGAATCTTAGGTGCAGTGTTACCGTCACGGTGCCCTCTTGACAAGGTCTTATTTTCTTGACACTCACAGCTCTGAAACATCGGGAATTCAGCTCGGGCAGATCAAAATGTGGAACGCTTCACGAATTTGCGTGTCATCCTTTCGCAGGGGCCATGCTAATCTTCTCTGTATCGTTTCCAATTTATTATATGCGCTGCCTTAGCAAGCACAATGACCCAAAGGTGCTGCTTACTATTTGACCCCCTTGCTGTCGGAACAACACCTTCTTAATGGTTCAGGCGTTATGACTTCCTTGACCCAGGCAACGCTCCTAAGACACACCCCTCACAGTAGTTCTGTTCTGTGGGATCAGCGGCACTGTGTAAAGTCTGTTATCATGCCAGGGATCCATTGTGTGGAGGCCTTAGCTCATGTTGCGAGTGGTCGTACTGTAACCATAAGGTAGGCGGTTCCATCCCCGCTCTCCACATAGTTATATATAAATTCTGTTATTATGCCCGGGAATTTTAGGTGCAGTGTTACCGTCACGGTGCCCTCTTGACAAGGTCTTATTTTCTTGACACTCACAGCTCTGAAACATCGGGAATTCAGCTCGGGCAGATCAAAATGTGGAACGCTTCACGAATTTGCGTGTCATCCTTTCGCAGGGGCCATGCTAATCTTCTCTGTATCGTTTCCAATTTATTATATGCGCTGCCTTAGCAAGCACAATGACCCAAAGGTGCTGCTTACTATTTGACCCCCTTGCTGTCGGAACAACACCTTCTTAATGGTTCAGGCGTTATGACTTCCTTGACCCAGGCAACGCTCCTAAGACACACCCCTCACAGTAGTTCTGTTCTGTGGGATCAGCGGCACTGTGTAAAGTCTGTTATCATGCCAGGGATCCATTGTGTGGAGGCCTTAGCTCATGTTGCGAATGGTCGTACTGTAACCATAAGGTAGGCGGTTCCATCCCCGCTCTCCACATAGTTATATATAAATTCTGTTATTATGCCCGGAAATTTTAGGTGCAGTGTTACCGTCACGGTGCCCTCTTGACAAGGTCTTATTTTCTTGACACTCACAGCTCTGAAACATCGGGAATTCAGGCAACGCTCCTAAGACACACCCCTCACAGTAGTTCTGTTCTGTGGGATCAGCGGCACTGTGTAAAGTCTGTTATCATGCCAGGGATCCATTGTGTGGAGGCCTTAGCTCATGTTGCGAATGGTCGTACTGTAACCATAAGGTAGGCGGTTCCATCCCCGCTCTCCACATAGTTATATATAAATTCTGTTATTATGCCCGGGAATTTTAGGTGCAGTGTTACCGTCACGGTGCCCTCTTGACAAGGTCTTATTTTCTTGACACTCACAGCTCTGAAATATCGGGAATTCAGCTCGGGCAGATCAAAATGTGGAACGCTTCACGAATTTGCGTGTCATCCTTACGCAGGGGCCATGCTAATCTTCTCTGTATCGTTTCCAATTTATTATATGCGCTGCCTTAGCAAGCACAATGACCCAAAGGTGCTGCTTACTATTTGACCCCCTTGCTGTCGGAACAACACCTTCTTAATGGTTCAGGCGTTATGACTTCCTTGACCCAGGCAACGCTCCTAAGACACACCCCTCACAGTAGTTCTGTTCTGTGGGATCAGCGGCACTGTGTAAAGTCTGTTATCATGCCAGGGATCCATTGTGTGGAGGCCTTAGCTCATGTTGCGAATGGTCGTACTGTAACCATAAGGTAGGCGGTTCCATCCCCGCTCTCCACATAGTTATATATAAATTCTGTTATTATGCCCGGGAATTTTAGGTGCAGTGTTACCGTCACGGTGCCCTCTTGACAAGGTCTTATTTTCTTGACACTCACAGCTCTGAAATATCGGGAATTCAGCTCGGGCAGATCAAAATGTGGAACGCTTCACGAATTTGCGTGTCATCCTTTCGCAGGGGCCATGCTAATCTTCTCTGTATCGTTTCCAATTTATTATATGCGCTGCCTTAGCAAGCACAATGACCCAAAGGTGCTGCTTACTATTTGACCCCCTTGCTGTCGGAACAACACCTTCTTAATGGTTCAGGCGTTATGACTTCCTTGACCCAGGCAACGCTCCTAAGACACACCCCTCACAGTAGTTCTGTTCTGTGGGATCAGCGGCACTGTGTAAAGTCTGTTATCATGCCAGGGATCCATTGTGTGGAGGCCGTAGCTCATGTTGCGAGTGGTCGTACTGTAATCATTAGGTAGGCGGTTCGATCCCCGCTCTCCACATAGTTATATACAAATTCTGTTATTATGCCCGGGGAATCTTAGGTGCAGTGTTACCGTCACGGTGCCCTCTTGACAAGGTCTTATTTTCTTGACACTCACAGCTCTGAAACATCGGGAATTCAGCTCAGGCAGATCAAAATGTGGAACGCTTCACGAATTTGCGTGTCATCCTTTCGCAGGGGCCATGCTAATCTTCTCTGTATCGTTTCCAATTTATTATATGCGCTGCCTTAGCAAGCACAATGACCCAAAGGTGCTGCTTACTATTTGACCCCCTTGCTGTCGGAACAACACCTTCTTAATGGTTCAGGCGTTATGACTTCCTTGACCCAGGCAACGCTCCTAAGACACACCCCTCACAGTAGTTCTGTTCTGTGGGATCAGCGGCACTGTGTAAAGTCTGTTATCATGCCAGGGATCCATTGTGTGGAGGCCGTAGCTCATGTTGCGAGTGGTCGTACTGTAATCATTAGGTAGGCGGTTCGATCCCCGCTCTCCACATAGTTATATACAAATTCTGTTATTATGCCCGGGGAATCTTAGGTGCAGTGTTACCGTCACGGTGCCCTCTTGACAAGGTCTTATTTTCTTGACACTCACAGCTCTGAAATATCGGGAATTCAGCTCGGGCAGATCAAAATGTGGAACGCTTCACGAATTTGCGTGTCATCCTTACGCAGGGGCCATGCTAATCTTCTCTGTATCGTTTCCAATTTATTATATGCGCTGCCTTAGCAAGCACAATGACCCAAAGGTGCTGCTTACTATTTGACCCCCTTGCTGTCGGAACAACACCTTCTTAATGGTTCAGGCGTTATGACTTCCTTGACCCAGGCAACGCTCCTAAGACACACCCCTCACAGTAGTTCTGTTCTGTGGGATCAGCGGCACTGTGTAAAGTCTGTTATCATGCCAGGGATCCATTGTGTGGAGGCCTTAGCTCATGTTGCGAATGGTCGTACTGTAACCATAAGGTAGGCGGTTCCATCCCCGCTCTCCACATAGTTATATATAAATTCTGTTATTATGCCCGGGAATTTTAGGTGCAGTGTTACCGTCACGGTGCCCTCTTGACAAGGTCTTATTTTCTTGACACTCACAGCTCTGAAACATCGGGAATTCAGCTCGGGCAGATCAAAATGTGGAACGCTTCACGAATTTGCGTGTCATCCTTTCGCAGGGGCCATGCTAATCTTCTCTGTATCGTTTCCAATTTATTATATGCGCTGCCTTAGCAAGCACAATGACCCAAAGGTGCTGCTTACTATTTGACCCCCTTGCTGTCGGAACAACACCTTCTTAATGGTTCAGGCGTTATGACTTCCTTGACCCAGGCAACGCTCCTAAGACACACCCCTCACAGTAGTTCTGTTCTGTGGGATCAGCGGCACTGTGTAAAGTCTGTTATCATGCCAGGGATCCATTGTGTGGAGGCCTTAGCTCATGTTGCGAATGGTCGTACTGTAACCATAAGGTAGGCGGTTCCATCCCCGCTCTCCACATAGTTATATATAAATTCTGTTATTATGCCCGGGAATTTTAGGTGCAGTGTTACCGTCACGGTGCCCTCTTGACAAGGTCTTATTTTCTTGACACTCACAGCTCTGAAACATCGGGAATTCAGCTCGGGCAGATCAAAATGTGGAACGCTTCACGAATTTGCGTGTCATCCTTTCGCAGGGGCCATGCTAATCTTCTCTGTATCGTTTCCAATTTATTATATGCGCTGCCTTAGCAAGCACAATGACCCAAAGGTGCTGCTTACTATTTGACCCCCTTGCTGTCGGAACAACACCTTCTTAATGGTTCAGGCGTTATGACTTCCTTGACCCAGGCAACGCTCCTAAGACACACCCCTCACAGTAGTTCTGTTCTGTGGGATCAGCGGCACTGTGTAAAGTCTGTTATCATGCCAGGGATCCATTGTGTGGAGGCCTTAGCTCATGTTGCGAATGGTCGTACTGTAACCATAAGGTAGGCGGTTCCATCCCCGCTCTCCACATAGTTATATATAAATTCTGTTATTATGCCCGGGAATTTTAGGTGCAGTGTTACCGTCACGGTGCCCTCTTGACAAGGTCTTATTTTCTTGACACTCACAGCTCTGAAATATCGGGAATTCAGCTCGGGCAGATCAAAATGTGGAACGCTTCACGAATTTGCGTGTCATCCTTTCGCAGGGGCCATGCTAATCTTCTCTGTATCGTTTCCAATTTATTATATGCGCTGCCTTAGCAAGCACAATGACCCAAAGGTGCTGCTTACTATTTGACCCCCTTGCTGTCGGAACAACACCTTCTTAATGGTTCAGGCGTTATGACTTCCTTGACCCAGGCAACGCTCCTAAGACACACCCCTCACAGTAGTTCTGTTCTGTGGGATCAGCGGCACTGTGTAAAGTCTGTTATCATGCCAGGGATCCATTGTGTGGAGGCCGTAGCTCATGTTGCGAGTGGTCGTACTGTAATCATTAGGTAGGCGGTTCGATCCCCGCTCTCCACATAGTTATATATAAATTCTGTTATTATGCCCGGGGAATCTTAGGTGCAGTGTTACCGTCACGGTGCCCTCTTGACAAGGTCTTATTTTCTTGACACTCACAGCTCTGAAACATCGGGAATTCAGCTCGGGCAGATCAAAATGTGGAACGCTTCACGAATTTGCGTGTCATCCTTTCGCAGGGGCCATGCTAATCTTCTCTGTATCTTTTCCAATTTATTATATGCGCTGCCTTAGCAAGCACAATGACCCAAAGGTGCTGCTTACTATTTGACCCCCTTGCTGTCGGAACAACACCTTCTTAATGGTTCAGGCGTTATGACTTCCTTGACCCAGGCAACGCTCCTAAGACACACCCCTCACAGTAGTTCTGTTCTGTGGGATCAGCGGCACTGTGTAAAGTCTGTTATCATGCCAGGGATCCATTGTGTGGAGGCCTTAGCTCATGTTGCGAATGGTCGTACTGTAACCATAAGGTAGGCGGTTCCATCCCCGCTCTCCACATAGTTATATATAAATTCTGTTATTATGCCCGGGAATTTTAGGTGCAGTGTTACCGTCACGGTGCCCTCTTGACAAGGTCTTATTTTCTTGACACTCACAGCTCTGAAACATCGGGAATTCAGCTCGGGCAGATCAAAATGTGGAACGCTTCACGAATTTGCGTGTCATCCTTTCGCAGGGGCCATGCTAATCTTCTCTGTATCGTTTCCAATTTATTATATGCGCTGCCTTAGCAAGCACAATGACCCAAAGGTGCTGCTTACTATTTGACCCCCTTGCTGTCGGAACAACACCTTCTTAATGGTTCAGGCGTTATGACTTCCTTGACCCAGGCAACGCTCCTAAGACACACCCCTCACAGTAGTTCTGTTCTGTGGGATCAGCGGCACTGTGTAAAGTCTGTTATCATGCCAGGGATCCATTGTGTGGAGGCCGTAGCTCATGTTGCGAGTGGTCGTACTGTAATCATTAGGTAGGCGGTTCGATCCCCGCTCTCCACATAGTTATATATAAATTCTGTTATTATGCCCGGGAATTTTAGGTGCAGTGTTACCGTCACGGTGCCCTCTTGACAAGGTCTTATTTTCTTGACACTCACAGCTCTGAAACATCGGGAATTCAGCTCGGGCAGATCAAAATGTGGAACGCTTCACGAATTTGCGTGTCATCCTTTCGCAGGGGCCATGCTAATCTTCTCTGTATCGTTTCCAATTTATTATATGCGCTGCCTTAGCAAGCACAATGACCCAAAGGTGCTGCTTACTATTTGACCCCCTTGCTGTCGGAACAACACCTTCTTAATGGTTCAGGCGTTATGACTTCCTTGACCCAGGCAACGCTCCTAAGACACACCCCTCACAGTAGTTCTGTTCTGTGGGATCAGCGGCACTGTGTAAAGTCTGTTATCATGCCAGGGATCCATTGTGTGGAGGCCTTAGCTCATGTTGCGAATGGTCGTACTGTAACCATAAGGTAGGCGGTTCCATCCCCGCTCTCCACATAGTTATATATAAATTCTGTTATTATGCCCGGGAATTTTAGGTGCAGTGTTACCGTCACGGTGCCCTCTTGACAAGGTCTTATTTTCTTGACACTCACAGCTCTGAAACATCGGGAATTCAGCTCAGGCAGATCAAAATGTGGAACGCTTCACGAATTTGCGTGTCATCCTTTCGCAGGGGCCATGCTAATCTTCTCTGTATCGTTTCCAATTTATTATATGCGCTGCCTTAGCAAGCACAATGACCCAAAGGTGCTGCTTACTATTTGACCCCCTTGCTGTCGGAACAACACCTTCTTAATGGTTCAGGCGTTATGACTTCCTTGACCCAGGCAACGCTCCTAAGACACACCCCTCACAGTAGTTCTGTTCTGTGGGATCAGCGGCACTGTGTAAAGTCTGTTATCATGCCAGGGATCCATTGTGTGGAGGCCTTAGCTCATGTTGCGAATGGTCGTACTGTAACCATAAGGTAGGCGGTTCCATCCCCGCTCTCCACATAGTTATATATAAATTCTGTTATTATGCCCGGGAATTTTAGGTGCAGTGTTACCGTCACGGTGCCCTCTTGACAAGGTCTTATTTTCTTGACACTCACAGCTCTGAAACATCGGGAATTCAGCTCGGGCAGATCAAAATGTGGAACGCTTCACGAATTTGCGTGTCATCCTTTCGCAGGGGCCATGCTAATCTTCTCTGTATCGTTTCCAATTTATTATATGCGCTGCCTTAGCAAGCACAATGACCCAAAGGTGCTGCTTACTATTTGACCCCCTTGCTGTCGGAACAACACCTTCTTAATGGTTCAGGCGTTATGACTTCCTTGACCCAGGCAACGCTCCTAAGACACACCCCTCACAGTAGTTCTGTTCTGTGGGATCAGCGGCACTGTGTAAAGTCTGTTATCATGCCAGGGATCCATTGTGTGGAGGCCGTAGCTCATGTTGCGAGTGGTCGTACTGTAATCATTAGGTAGGCGGTTCGATCCCCGCTCTCCACGTAGTTATATATAAATTCTGTTATTATGCCCGGGGATCTTAGGTGCAGAGTTACCGTCACGTTGCCCTCTTGACAAGGTCTTACTTTCTTGACACTCACAGCTCTGAAACATCGGGAATTCAGGCAACGCTCCTAAGACACACCCCTCACAGTAGTTCTGTTCTGTGGGATCAGCGGCACTGTGTAAAGTCTGTTATCATGCCAGGGATCCATTGTGTGGAGGCCTTAGCTCATGTTGCGAATGGTCGTACTGTAACCATAAGGTAGGCGGTTCCATCCCCGCTCTCCACATAGTTATATATAAATTCTGTTATTATGCCCGGAAATTTTAGGTGCAGTGTTACCGTCACGGTGCCCTCTTGACAAGGTCTTATTTTCTTGACACTCACAGCTCTGAAACATCGGGAATTCAGGCAACGCTCCTAAGACACACCCCTCACAGTAGTTCTGTTCTGTGGGATCAGCGGCACTGTGTAAAGTCTGTTATCATGCCAGGGATCCATTGTGTGGAGGCCTTAGCTCATGTTGCGAATGGTCGTACTGTAACCATAAGGTAGGCGGTTCCATCCCCGCTCTCCACATAGTTATATATAAATTCTGTTATTATGCCCGGGAATTTTAGGTGCAGTGTTACCGTCACGGTGCCCTCTTGACAAGGTCTTATTTTCTTGACACTCACAGCTCTGAAATATCGGGAATTCAGCTCGGGCAGATCAAAATGTGGAACGCTTCACGAATTTGCGTGTCATCCTTTCGCAGGGGCCATGCTAATCTTCTCTGTATCGTTTCCAATTTATTATATGCGCTGCCTTAGCAAGCACAATGACCCAAAGGTGCTGCTTACTATTTGACCCCCTTGCTGTCGGAACAACACCTTCTTAATGGTTCAGGCGTTATGACTTCCTTGACCCAGGCAACGCTCCTAAGACACACCCCTCACAGTAGTTCTGTTCTGTGGGATCAGCGGCACTGTGTAAAGTCTGTTATCATGCCAGGGATCCATTGTGTGGAGGCCGTAGCTCATGTTGCGAGTGGTCGTACTGTAATCATTAGGTAGGCGGTTCCATCCCCGCTCTCCACATAGTTATATATAAATTCTGTTATTATGCCCGGGGAATCTTAGGTGCAGTGTTACCGTCACGGTGCCCTCTTGACAAGGTCTTATTTTCTTGACACTCACAGCTCTGAAATATCGGGAATTCAGCTCGGGCAGATCAAAATGTGGAACGCTTCACGAATTTGCGTGTCATCCTTTCGCAGGGGCCATGCTAATCTTCTCTGTATCGTTTCCAATTTATTATATGCGCTGCCTTAGCAAGCACAATGACCCAAAGGTGCTGCTTACTATTTGACCCCCTTGCTGTCGGAACAACACCTTCTTAATGGTTCAGGCGTTATGACTTCCTTGACCCAGGCAACGCTCCTAAGACACACCCCTCACAGTAGTTCTGTTCTGTGGGATCAGCGGCACTGTGTAAAGTCTGTTATCATGCCAGGGATCCATTGTGTGGAGGCCGTAGCTCATGTTGCGAGTGGTCGTACTGTAATCATTAGGTAGGCGGTTCGATCCCCGCTCTCCACATAGTTATATATAAATTCTGTTATTATGCCCGGGGAATCTTAGGTGCAGTGTTACCGTCACGGTGCCCTCTTGACAAGGTCTTATTTTCTTGACACTCACAGCTCTGAAACATCGGGAATTCAGCTCGGGCAGATCAAAATGTGGAACGCTTCACGAATTTGCGTGTCATCCTTTCGCAGGGGCCATGCTAATCTTCTCTGTATCGTTTCCAATTTATTATATGCGCTGCCTTAGCAAGCACAATGACCCAAAGGTGCTGCTTACTATTTGACCCCCTTGCTGTCGGAACAACACCTTCTTAATGGTTCAGGCGTTATGACTTCCTTGACCCAGGCAACGCTCCTAAGACACACCCCTCACAGTAGTTCTGTTCTGTGGGATCAGCGGCACTGTGTAAAGTCTGTTATCATGCCAGGGATCCATTGTGTGGAGGCCGTAGCTCATGTTGCGAGTGGTCGTACTGTAATCATTAGGTAGGCGGTTCGATCCCCGCTCTCCACATAGTTATATACAAATTCTGTTATTATGCCCGGGGATCTTAGGTGCAGTGTTACCGTCACGGTGCCCTCTTGACAAGGTCTTATTTTCTTGACACTCACAGCTCTGAAACATCGGGAATTCAGCTCGGGCAGATCAAAATGTGGAACGCTTCACGAATTTGCGTGTCATCCTTTCGCAGGGGCCATGCTAATCTTCTCTGTATCGTTTCCAATTTATTATATGCGCTGCCTTAGCAAGCACAATGACCCAAAGGTGCTGCTTACTATTTGACCCCCTTGCTGTCGGAACAACACCTTCTTAATGGTTCAGGCGTTATGACTTCCTTGACCCAGGCAACGCTCCTAAGACACACCCCTCACAGTAGTTCTGTTCTGTGGGATCAGCGGCACTGTGTAAAGTCTGTTATCATGCCAGGGATCCATTGTGTGGAGGCCGTAGCTCATGTTGCGAGTGGTCGTACTGTAATCATTAGGTAGGCGGTTCGATCCCCGCTCTCCACATAGTTATATATAAATTCTGTTATTATGCCCGGGGAATCTTAGGTGCAGTGTTACCGTCACGGTGCCCTCTTGACAAGGTCTTATTTTCTTGACACTCACAGCTCTGAAACATCGGGAATTCAGCTCGGGCAGATCAAAATGTGGAACGCTTCACGAATTTGCGTGTCATCCTTTCGCAGGGGCCATGCTAATCTTCTCTGTATCGTTTCCAATTTATTATATGCGCTGCCTTAGCAAGCACAATGACCCAAAGGTGCTGCTTACTATTTGACCCCCTTGCTGTCGGAACAACACCTTCTTAATGGTTCAGGCGTTATGACTTCCTTGACCCAGGCAACGCTCCTAAGACACACCCCTCACAGTAGTTCTGTTCTGTGGGATCAGCGGCACTGTGTAAAGTCTGTTATCATGCCAGGGATCCATTGTGTGGAGGCCTTAGCTCATGTTGCGAATGGTCGTACTGTAACCATAAGGTAGGCGGTTCCATCCCCGCTCTCCACATAGTTATATATAAATTCTGTTATTATGCCCGGGAATTTTAGGTGCAGTGTTACCGTCACGGTGCCCTCTTGACAAGGTCTTATTTTCTTGACACTCACAGCTCTGAAACATCGGGAATTCAGCTCGGGCAGATCAAAATGTGGAACGCTTCACGAATTTGCGTGTCATCCTTTCGCAGGGGCCATGCTAATCTTCTCTGTATCGTTTCCAATTTATTATATGCGCTGCCTTAGCAAGCACAATGACCCAAAGGTGCTGCTTACTATTTGACCCCCTTGCTGTCGGAACAACACCTTCTTAATGGTTCAGGCGTTATGACTTCCTTGACCCAGGCAACGCTCCTAAGACACACCCCTCACAGTAGTTCTGTTCTGTGGGATCAGCGGCACTGTGTAAAGTCTGTTATCATGCCAGGGATCCATTGTGTGGAGGCCGTAGCTCATGTTGCGAATGGTCGTACTGTAACCATAAGGTAGGCGGTTCCATCCCCGCTCTCCACATAGTTATATATAAATTCTGTTATTATGCCCGGGAATTTTAGGTGCAGTGTTACCGTCACGGTGCCCTCTTGACAAGGTCTTATTTTCTTGACACTCACAGCTCTGAAACATCGGGAATTCAGCTCGCGCAGATCAAAATGTGGAACGCTTCACGAATTTGCGTGTCATCCTTTCGCAGGGGCCATGCTAATCTTCTCTGTATCGTTTCCAATTTATTATATGCGCTGCCTTAGCAAGCACAATGACCCAAAGGTGCTGCTTACTATTTGACCCCCTTGCTGTCGGAACAACACCTTCTTAATGGTTCAGGCGTTATGACTTCCTTGACCCAGGCAACGCTCCTAAGACACACCCCTCACAGTAGTTCTGTTCTGTGGGATCAGCGGCACTGTGTAAAGTCTGTTATCATGCCAGGGATCCATTGTGTGGAGGCCTTAGCTCATGTTGCGAATGGTCGTACTGTAACCATAAGGTAGGCGGTTCCATCCCCGCTCTCCACATAGTTATATATAAATTCTGTTATTATGCCCGGGAATTTTAGGTGCAGTGTTACCGTCACGGTGCCCTCTTGACAAGGTCTTATTTTCTTGACACTCACAGCTCTGAAACATCGGGAATTCAGCTCGGGCAGATCAAAATGTGGAACGCTTCACGAATTTGCGTGTCATCCTTTCGCAGGGGCCATGCTAATCTTCTCTGTATCGTTTCCAATTTATTATATGCGCTGCCTTAGCAAGCACAATGACCCAAAGGTGCTGCTTACTATTTGACCCCCTTGCTGTCGGAACAACACCTTCTTAATGGTTCAGGCGTTATGACTTCCTTGACCCAGGCAACGCTCCTAAGACACACCCCTCACAGTAGTTCTGTTCTGTGGGATCAGCGGCACTGTGTAAAGTCTGTTATCATGCCAGGGATCCATTGTGTGGAGGCCGTAGCTCATGTTGCGAGTGGTCGTACTGTAATCATTAGGTAGGCGGTTCGATCCCCGCTCTCCACGTAGTTATATATAAATTCTGTTATTATGCCCGGGGATCTTAGGTGCAGAGTTACCGTCACGTTGCCCTCTTGACAAGGTCTTACTTTCTTGACACTCACAGCTCTGAAACATCGGGAATTCAGGCAACGCTCCTAAGACACACCCCTCACAGTAGTTCTGTTCTGTGGGATCAGCGGCACTGTGTAAAGTCTGTTATCATGCCAGGGATCCATTGTGTGGAGGCCTTAGCTCATGTTGCGAATGGTCGTACTGTAACCATAAGGTAGGCGGTTCCATCCCCGCTCTCCACATAGTTATATATAAATTCTGTTATTATGCCCGGAAATTTTAGGTGCAGTGTTACCGTCACGGTGCCCTCTTGACAAGGTCTTATTTTCTTGACACTCACAGCTCTGAAACATCGGGAATTCAGGCAACGCTCCTAAGACACACCCCTCACAGTAGTTCTGTTCTGTGGGATCAGCGGCACTGTGTAAAGTCTGTTATCATGCCAGGGATCCATTGTGTGGAGGCCTTAGCTCATGTTGCGAATGGTCGTACTGTAACCATAAGGTAGGCGGTTCCATCCCCGCTCTCCACATAGTTATATATAAATTCTGTTATTATGCCCGGGAATTTTAGGTGCAGTGTTACCGTCACGGTGCCCTCTTGACAAGGTCTTATTTTCTTGACACTCACAGCTCTGAAACATCGGGAATTCAGCTCGGGCAGATCAAAATGTGGAACGCTTCACGAATTTGCGTGTCATCCTTTCGCAGGGGCCATGCTAATCTTCTCTGTATCGTTTCCAATTTATTATATGCGCTGCCTTAGCAAGCACAATGACCCAAAGGTGCTGCTTACTATTTGACCCCCTTGCTGTCGGAACAACACCTTCTTAATGGTTCAGGCGTTATGACTTCCTTGACCCAGGCAACGCTCCTAAGACACACCCCTCACAGTAGTTCTGTTCTGTGGGATCAGCGGCACTGTGTAAAGTCTGTTATCATGCCAGGGATCCATTGTGTGGAGGCCGTAGCTCATGTTGCGAGTGGTCGTACTGTAATCATTAGGTAGGCGGTTCGATCCCCGCTCTCCACATAGTTATATACAAATTCTGTTATTATGCCCGGGGATCTTAGGTGCAGTGTTACCGTCACGGTGCCCTCTTGACAAGGTCTTATTTTCTTGACACTCACAGCTCTGAAACATCGGGAATTCAGCTCGGGCAGATCAAAATGTGGAACGCTTCACGAATTTGCGTGTCATCCTTTCGCAGGGGCCATGCTAATCTTCTCTGTATCGTTTCCAATTTATTATATGCGCTGCCTTAGCAAGCACAATGACCCAAAGGTGCTGCTTACTATTTGACCCCCTTGCTGTCGGAACAACACCTTCTTAATGGTTCAGGCGTTATGACTTCCTTGACCCAGGCAACGCTCCTAAGACACACCCCTCACAGTAGTTCTGTTCTGTGGGATCAGCGGCACTGTGTAAAGTCTGTTATCATGCCAGGGATCCATTGTGTGGAGGCCGTAGCTCATGTTGCGAGTGGTCGTACTGTAATCATTAGGTAGGCGGTTCGATCCCCGCTCTCCACATAGTTATATACAAATTCTGTTATTATGCCCGGGAATTTTAGGTGCAGTGTTACCGTCACGGTGCCCTCTTGACAAGGTCTTATTTTCTTGACACTCACAGCTCTGAAACATCGGGAATTCAGCTCGGGCAGATCAAAATGTGGAACGCTTCACGAATTTGCGTGTCATCCTTTCGCAGGGGCCATGCTAATCTTCTCTGTATCGTTTCCAATTTATTATATGCGCTGCCTTAGCAAGCACAATGACCCAAAGGTGCTGCTTACTATTTGACCCCCTTGCTGTCGGAACAACACCTTCTTAATGGTTCAGGCGTTATGACTTCCTTGACCCAGGCAACGCTCCTAAGACACACCCCTCACAGTAGTTCTGTTCTGTGGGATCAGCGGCACTGTGTAAAGTCTGTTATCATGCCAGGGATCCATTGTGTGGAGGCCGTAGCTCATGTTGCGAGTGGTCGTACTGTAATCATTAGGTAGGCGGTTCGATCCCCGCTCTCCACATAGTTATATACAAATTCTGTTATTATGCCCGGGGATCTTAGGTGCAGTGTTACCGTCACGGTGCCCTCTTGACAAGGTCTTATTTTCTTGACACTCACAGCTCTGAAACATCGGGAATTCAGCTCGGGCAGATCAAAATGTGGAACGCTTCACGAATTTGCGTGTCATCCTTTCGCAGGGGCCATGCTAATCTTCTCTGTATCGTTTCCAATTTATTATATGCGCTGCCTTAGCAAGCACAATGACCCAAAGGTGCTGCTTACTATTTGACCCCCTTGCTGTCGGAACAACACCTTCTTAATGGTTCAGGCGTTATGACTTCCTTGACCCAGGCAACGCTCCTAAGACACACCCCTCACAGTAGTTCTGTTCTGTGGGATCAGCGGCACTGTGTAAAGTCTGTTATCATGCCAGGGATCCATTGTGTGGAGGCCGTAGCTCATGTTGCGAGTGGTCGTACTGTAATCATTAGGTAGGCGGTTCGATCCCCGCTCTCCACATAGTTATATACAAATTCTGTTATTATGCCCGGGGATCTTAGGTGCAGTGTTACCGTCACGGTGCCCTCTTGACAAGGTCTTATTTTCTTGACACTCACAGCTCTGAAACATCGGGAATTCAGCTCGCGCAGATCAAAATGTGGAACGCTTCACGAATTTGCGTGTCATCCTTTCGCAGGGGCCATGCTAATCTTCTCTGTATCGTTTCCAATTTATTATATGCGCTGCCTTAGCAAGCACAATGACCCAAAGGTGCTGCTTACTATTTGACCCCCTTGCTGTCGGAACAACACCTTCTTAATGGTTCAGGCGTTATGACTTCCTTGACCCAGGCAACGCTCCTAAGACACACCCCTCACAGTAGTTCTGTTCTGTGGGATCAGCGGCACTGTGTAAAGTCTGTTATCATGCCAGGGATCCATTGTGTGGAGGCCGTAGCTCATGTTGCGAGTGGTCGTACTGTAATCATTAGGTAGGCGGTTCGATCCCCGCTCTCCACGTAGTTATATATAAATTCTGTTATTATGCCCGGGGATCTTAGGTGCAGAGTTACCGTCACGTTGCCCTCTTGACAAGGTCTTACTTTCTTGACACTCACAGCTCTGAAACATCGGGAATTCAGGCAACGCTCCTAAGACACACCCCTCACAGTAGTTCTGTTCTGTGGGATCAGCGGCACTGTGTAAAGTCTGTTATCATGCCAGGGATCCATTGTGTGGAGGCCTTAGCTCATGTTGCGAATGGTCGTACTGTAACCATAAGGTAGGCGGTTCCATCCCCGCTCTCCACATAGTTATATATAAATTCTGTTATTATGCCCGGAAATTTTAGGTGCAGTGTTACCGTCACGGTGCCCTCTTGACAAGGTCTTATTTTCTTGACACTCACAGCTCTGAAACATCGGGAATTCAGGCAACGCTCCTAAGACACACCCCTCACAGTAGTTCTGTTCTGTGGGATCAGCGGCACTGTGTAAAGTCTGTTATCATGCCAGGGATCCATTGTGTGGAGGCCTTAGCTCATGTTGCGAATGGTCGTACTGTAACCATAAGGTAGGCGGTTCCATCCCCGCTCTCCACATAGTTATATATAAATTCTGTTATTATGCCCGGGAATTTTAGGTGCAGTGTTACCGTCACGGTGCCCTCTTGACAAGGTCTTATTTTCTTGACACTCACAGCTCTGAAACATCGGGAATTCAGCTCGGGCAGATCAAAATGTGGAACGCTTCACGAATTTGCGTGTCATCCTTTCGCAGGGGCCATGCTAATCTTCTCTGTATCGTTTCCAATTTATTATATGCGCTGCCTTAGCAAGCACAATGACCCAAAGGTGCTGCTTACTATTTGACCCCCTTGCTGTCGGAACAACACCTTCTTAATGGTTCAGGCGTTATGACTTCCTTGACCCAGGCAACGCTCCTAAGACACACCCCTCACAGTAGTTCTGTTCTGTGGGATCAGCGGCACTGTGTAAAGTCTGTTATCATGCCAGGGATCCATTGTGTGGAGGCCGTAGCTCATGTTGCGAGTGGTCGTACTGTAATCATTAGGTAGGCGGTTCGATCCCCGCTCTCCACATAGTTATATACAAATTCTGTTATTATGCCCGGGGATCTTAGGTGCAGTGTTACCGTCACGTTGCCCTCTTGACAAGGTCTTAATTTCTTGACACTCACAGCTCTGAAACATCGGGAATTCAGCTCGGGCAGATCAAAATGTGGAACGCTTCACGAATTTGCGTGTCATCCTTTCGCAGGGGCCATGCTAATCTTCTCTGTATCGTTTCCAATTTATTATATGCGCTGCCTTAGCAAGCACAATGACCCAAAGGTGCTGCTTACTATTTGACCCCCTTGCTGTCGGAACAACACCTTCTTAATGGTTCAGGCGTTATGACTTCCTTGACCCAGGCAACGCTCCTAAGACACACCCCTCACAGTAGTTCTGTTCTGTGGGATCAGCGGCACTGTGTAAAGTCTGTTATCATGCCAGGGATCCATTGTGTGGAGGCCGTAGCTCATGTTGCGAGTGGTCGTACTGTAATCATTAGGTAGGCGGTTCGATCCCCGCTCTCCACTTAGTTATATATAAATTCTGTTATTATGCCCGGGGATCTTAGGTGCAGAGTTACCGTCACGTTGCCCTCTTGACAAGGTCTTACTTTCTTGACACTCACAGCTCTGAAACATCGGGAATTCAGGCAACGCTCCTAAGACACACCCCTCACAGTAGTTCTGTTCTGTGGGATCAGCGGCACTGTGTAAAGTCTGTTATCATGCCAGGGATCCATTGTGTGGAGGCCTTAGCTCATGTTGCGAATGGTCGTACTGTAACCATAAGGTAGGCGGTTCCATCCCCGCTCTCCACATAGTTATATATAAATTCTGTTATTATGCCCGGAAATTTTAGGTGCAGTGTTACCGTCACGGTGCCCTCTTGACAAGGTCTTATTTTCTTGACACTCACAGCTCTGAAACATCGGGAATTCAGGCAACGCTCCTAAGACACACCCCTCACAGTAGTTCTGTTCTGTGGGATCAGCGGCACTGTGTAAAGTCTGTTATCATGCCAGGGATCCATTGTGTGGAGGCCTTAGCTCATGTTGCGAATGGTCGTACTGTAACCATAAGGTAGGCGGTTCCATCCCCGCTCTCCACATAGTTATATATAAATTCTGTTATTATGCCCGGGAATTTTAGGTGCAGTGTTACCGTCACGGTGCCCTCTTGACAAGGTCTTATTTTCTTGACACTCACAGCTCTGAAATATCGGGAATTCAGCTCGGGCAGATCAAAATGTGGAACGCTTCACGAATTTGCGTGTCATCCTTTCGCAGGGGCCATGCTAATCTTCTCTGTATCGTTTCCAATTTATTATATGCGCTGCCTTAGCAAGCACAATGACCCAAAGGTGCTGCTTACTATTTGACCCCCTTGCTGTCGGAACAACACCTTCTTAATGGTTCAGGCGTTATGACTTCCTTGACCCAGGCAACGCTCCTAAGACACACCCCTCACAGTAGTTCTGTTCTGTGGGATCAGCGGCACTGTGTAAAGTCTGTTATCATGCCAGGGATCCATTGTGTGGAGGCCGTAGCTCATGTTGCGAGTGGTCGTACTGTAATCATTAGGTAGGCGGTTCGATCCCCGCTCTCCACATAGTTATATACAAATTCTGTTATTATGCCCGGGGATCTTAGGTGCAGTGTTACCGTCACGGTGCCCTCTTGACAAGGTCTTATTTTCTTGACACTCACAGCTCTGAAATATCGGGAATTCAGCTCGGGCAGATCAAAATGTGGAACGCTTCACGAATTTGCGTGTCATCCTTTCGCAGGGGCCATGCTAATCTTCTCTGTATCGTTTCCAATTTATTATATGCGCTGCCTTAGCAAGCACAATGATCCAAAGGTGCTGCTTACTATTTGACCCCCTTGCTGTCGGAACAACACCTTCTTAATGGTTCAGGCGTTATGACTTCCTTGACCCAGGCAACGCTCCTAAGACACACCCCTCACAGTAGTTCTGTTCTGTGGGATCAGCGGCACTGTGTAAAGTCTGTTATCATGCCAGGGATCCATTGTGTGGAGGCCGTAGCTCATGTTGCGAGTGGTCGTACTGTAACCATTAGGTAGGCGGTTCGATCCCCGCTCTCCACATAGTTATATATAAATTCTGTTATTATGCCCGGGGATCTTAGGTGCAGAGTTACCGTCACGTTGCCCTCTTGACAAGGTCTTACTTTCTTGACACTCACAGCTCTGAAACATCGGGAATTCAGGCAACGCTCCTAAGACACACCCCTCACAGTAGTTCTGTTCTGTGGGATCAGCGGCACTGTGTAAAGTCTGTTATCATGCCAGGGATCCATTGTGTGGAGGCCGTAGCTCATGTTGCGAGTGGTCGTACTGTAACCATAAGGTAGGCGGTTCCATCCCCGCTCTCCACATAGTTATATATAAATTCTGTTATTATGCCCGGAAATTTTAGGTGCAGTGTTACCGTCACGGTGCCCTCTTGACAAGGTCTTATTTTCTTGACACTCACAGCTCTGAAACATCGGGAATTCAGGCAACGCTCCTAAGACACACCCCTCACAGTAGTTCTGTTCTGTGGGATCAGCGGCACTGTGTAAAGTCTGTTATCATGCCAGGGATCCATTGTGTGGAGGCCTTAGCTCATGTTGCGAATGGTCGTACTGTAACCATAAGGTAGGCGGTTCCATCCCCGCTCTCCACATAGTTATATATAAATTCTGTTATTATGCCCGGGAATTTTAGGTGCAGTGTTACCGTCACGGTGCCCTCTTGACAAGGTCTTATTTTCTTGACACTCACAGCTCTGAAACATCGGGAATTCAGCTCGGGCAGATCAAAATGTGGAACGCTTCACGAATTTGCGTGTCATCCTTTCGCAGGGGCCATGCTAATCTTCTCTGTATCGTTTCCAATTTATTATATGCGCTGCCTTAGCAAGCACAATGACCCAAAGGTGCTGCTTACTATTTGACCCCCTTGCTGTCGGAACAACACCTTCTTAATGGTTCAGGCGTTATGACTTCCTTGACCCAGGCAACGCTCCTAAGACACACCCCTCACAGTAGTTCTGTTCTGTGGGATCAGCGGCACTGTGTAAAGTCTGTTATCATGCCAGGGATCCATTGTGTGGAGGCCGTAGCTCATGTTGCGAAGTGGTCGTACTGTAATCATTAGGTAGGCGGTTCGATCCCCGCTCTCCACATAGTTATATACAAATTCTGTTATTATGCCCGGGGATCTTAGGTGCAGTGTTACCGTCACGGTGCCCTCTTGACAAGGTCTTATTTTCTTGACACTCACAGCTCTGAAACATCGGGAATTCAGCTCGGGCAGATCAAAATGTGGAACGCTTCACGAATTTGCGTGTCATCCTTTCGCAGGGGCCATGCTAATCTTCTCTGTATCGTTTCCAATTTATTATATGCGCTGCCTTAGCAAGCACAATGACCCAAAGGTGCTGCTTACTATTTGACCCCCTTGCTGTCGGAACAACACCTTCTTAATGGTTCAGGCGTTATGACTTCCTTGACCCAGGCAACGCTCCTAAGACACACCCCTCACAGTAGTTCTGTTCTGTGGGATCAGCGGCACTGTGTAAAGTCTGTTATCATGCCAGGGATCCATTGTGTGGAGGCCGTAGCTCATGTTGCGAAGTGGTCGTACTGTAATCATTAGGTAGGCGGTTCGATCCCCGCTCTCCACATAGTTATATACTAAATTCTGTTATTATGCCCGGGGAATCTTAGGTGCAGTGTTACCGTCACGGTGCCCTCTTGACAAGGTCTTATTTTCTTGACACTCACAGCTCTGAAACATCGGGAATTCAGCTCGGGCAGATCAAAATGTGGAACGCTTCACGAATTTGCGTGTCATCCTTTCGCAGGGGCCATGCTAATCTTCTCTGTATCGTTTCCAATTTATTATATGCGCTGCCTTAGCAAGCACAATGACCCAAAGGTGCTGCTTACTATTTGACCCCCTTGCTGTCGGAACAACACCTTCTTAATGGTTCAGGCGTTATGACTTCCTTGACCCAGGCAACGCTCCTAAGACACACCCCTCACAGTAGTTCTGTTCTGTGGGATCAGCGGCACTGTGTAAAGTCTGTTATCATGCCAGGGATCCATTGTGTGGAGGCCGTAGCTCATGTTGCGAGTGGTCGTACTGTAATCATTAGGTAGGCGGTTCGATCCCCGCTCTCCACATAGTTATATACAAATTCTGTTATTATGCCCGGGGATCTTAGGTGCAGTGTTACCGTCACGGTGCCCTCTTGACAAGGTCTTATTTTCTTGACACTCACAGCTCTGAAACATCGGGAATTCAGGCAACGCTCCTAAGACACACCCCTCACAGTAGTTCTGTTCTGTGGGATCAGCGGCACTGTGTAAAGTCTGTTATCATGCCAGGGATCCATTGTGTGGAGGCCTTAGCTCATGTTGCGAATGGTCGTACTGTAACCATAAGGTAGGCGGTTCCATCCCCGCTCTCCACATAGTTATATATAAATTCTGTTATTATGCCCGGGAATTTTAGGTGCAGTGTTACCGTCACGGTGCCCTCTTGACAAGGTCTTATTTTCTTGACACTCACAGCTCTGAAACATCGGGAATTCAGCTCGCGCAGATCAAAATGTGGAACGCTTCACGAATTTGCGTGTCATCCTTTCGCAGGGGCCATGCTAATCTTCTCTGTATCGTTTCCAATTTATTATATGCGCTGCCTTAGCAAGCACAATGACCCAAAGGTGCTGCTTACTATTTGACCCCCTTGCTGTCGGAACAACACCTTCTTAATGGTTCAGGCGTTATGACTTCCTTGACCCAGGCAACGCTCCTAAGACACACCCCTCACAGTAGTTCTGTTCTGTGGGATCAGCGGCACTGTGTAAAGTCTGTTATCATGCCAGGGATCCATTGTGTGGAGGCCGTAGCTCATGTTGCGAGTGGTCGTACTGTAATCATTAGGTAGGCGGTTCGATCCCCGCTCTCCACGTAGTTATATATAAATTCTGTTATTATGCCCGGGGATCTTAGGTGCAGAGTTACCGTCACGTTGCCCTCTTGACAAGGTCTTACTTTCTTGACACTCACAGCTCTGAAACATCGGGAATTCAGGCAACGCTCCTAAGACACACCCCTCACAGTAGTTCTGTTCTGTGGGATCAGCGGCACTGTGTAAAGTCTGTTATCATGCCAGGGATCCATTGTGTGGAGGCCTTAGCTCATGTTGCGAATGGTCGTACTGTAACCATAAGGTAGGCGGTTCCATCCCCGCTCTCCACATAGTTATATATAAATTCTGTTATTATGCCCGGGAAATTTTAGGTGCAGTGTTACCGTCACGGTGCCCTCTTGACAAGGTCTTATTTCTTGACACTCACAGCTCTGAAACATCGGGAATTCAGGCAACGCTCCTAAGACACACCCCTCACAGTAGTTCTGTTCTGTGGGATCAGCGGCACTGTGTAAAGTCTGTTATCATGCCAGGGATCCATTGTGTGGAGGCCTTAGCTCATGTTGCGAATGGTCGTACTGTAACCATAAGGTAGGCGGTTCCATCCCCGCTCTCCACATAGTTATATATAAATTCTGTTATTATGCCCGGGAATTTTAGGTGCAGTGTTACCGTCACGGTGCCCTCTTGACAAGGTCTTATTTTCTTGACACTCACAGCTCTGAAACATCGGGAATTCAGGCAACGCTCCTAAGACACACCCCTCACAGTAGTTCTGTTCTGTGGGATCAGCGGCACTGTGTAAAGTCTGTTATCATGCCAGGGATCCATTGTGTGGAGGCCTTAGCTCATGTTGCGAATGGTCGTACTGTAACCATAAGGTAGGCGGTTCCATCCCCGCTCTCCACATAGTTATATATAAATTCTGTTATTATGCCCGGGAATTTTAGGTGCAGTGTTACCGTCACGGTGCCCTCTTGACAAGGTCTTATTTTCTT
The DNA here is from genome assembly GCF_009769545.1 of Cyclopterus lumpus. NCBI lineage: Eukaryota > Metazoa > Chordata > Actinopteri > Perciformes > Cyclopteridae > Cyclopterus > Cyclopterus lumpus. The sequence continues at coordinate 4,285 of NW_022974921.1, read as the reverse complement.
GACACTCACAGCTCTGAAACATCGGGAATTCAGCTCGGGCAGATCAAAATGTGGAACGCTTCACGAATTTGCGTGTCATCCTTTCGCAGGGGCCATGCTAATCTTCTCTGTATCGTTTCCAATTTATTATATGCGCTGCCTTAGCAAGCACAATGACCCAAAGGTGCTGCTTACTATTTGACCCCCTTGCTGTCGGAACAACACCTTCTTAATGGTTCAGGCGTTATGACTTCCTTGACCCAGGCAACGCTCCTAAGACACACCCCTCACAGTAGTTCTGTTCTGTGGGATCAGCGGCACTGTGTAAAGTCTGTTATCATGCCAGGGATCCATTGTGTGGAGGCCGTAGCTCATGTTGCGAGTGGTCGTACTGTAATCATTAGGTAGGCGGTTCGATCCCCGCTCTCCACATAGTTATATACAAATTCTGTTATTATGCCCGGGGATCTTAGGTGCAGTGTTACCGTCACGGTGCCCTCTTGACAAGGTCTTATTTTCTTGACACTCACAGCTCTGAAACATCGGGAATTCAGCTCGGGCAGATCAAAATGTGGAACGCTTCACGAATTTGCGTGTCATCCTTTCGCAGGGGCCATGCTAATCTTCTCTGTATCGTTTCCAATTTATTATATGCGCTGCCTTAGCAAGCACAATGACCCAAAGGTGCTGCTTACTATTTGACCCCCTTGCTGTCGGAACAACACCTTCTTAATGGTTCAGGCGTTATGACTTCCTTGACCCAGGCAACGCTCCTAAGACACACCCCTCACAGTAGTTCTGTTCTGTGGGATCAGCGGCACTGTGTAAAGTCTGTTATCATGCCAGGGATCCATTGTGTGGAGGCCGTAGCTCATGTTGCGAGTGGTCGTACTGTAATCATTAGGTAGGCGGTTCGATCCCCGCTCTCCACGTAGTTATATATAAATTCTGTTATTATGCCCGGGGATCTTAGGTGCAGAGTTACCGTCACGTTGCCCTCTTGACAAGGTCTTACTTTCTTGACACTCACAGCTCTGAAACATCGGGAATTCAGGCAACGCTCCTAAGACACACCCCTCACAGTAGTTCTGTTCTGTGGGATCAGCGGCACTGTGTAAAGTCTGTTATCATGCCAGGGATCCATTGTGTGGAGGCCTTAGCTCATGTTGCGAATGGTCGTACTGTAACCATAAGGTAGGCGGTTCCATCCCCGCTCTCCACATAGTTATATATAAATTCTGTTATTATGCCCGGAAATTTTAGGTGCAGTGTTACCGTCACGGTGCCCTCTTGACAAGGTCTTATTTTCTTGACACTCACAGCTCTGAAACATCGGGAATTCAGGCAACGCTCCTAAGACACACCCCTCACAGTAGTTCTGTTCTGTGGGATCAGCGGCACTGTGTAAAGTCTGTTATCATGCCAGGGATCCATTGTGTGGAGGCCTTAGCTCATGTTGCGAATGGTCGTACTGTAACCATAAGGTAGGCGGTTCCATCCCCGCTCTCCACATAGTTATATATAAATTCTGTTATTATGCCCGGGGATTTTAGGTGCAGTGTTACCGTCACGGTGCCCTCTTGACAAGGTCTTATTTTCTTGACACTCACAGCTCTGAAACATCGGGAATTCAGCTCGGGCAGATCAAAATGTGGAACGCTTCACGAATTTGCGTGTCATCCTTTCGCAGGGGCCATGCTAATCTTCTCTGTATCGTTTCCAATTTATTATATGCGCTGCCTTAGCAAGCACAATGACCCAAAGGTGCTGCTTACTATTTGACCCCCTTGCTGTCGGAACAACACCTTCTTAATGGTTCAGGCGTTATGACTTCCTTGACCCAGGCAACGCTCCTAAGACACACCCCTCACAGTAGTTCTGTTCTGTGGGATCAGCGGCACTGTGTAAAGTCTGTTATCATGCCAGGGATCCATTGTGTGGAGGCCGTAGCTCATGTTGCGAGTGGTCGTACTGTAATCATTAGGTAGGCGGTTCGATCCCCGCTCTCCACATAGTTATATACAAATTCTGTTATTATGCCCGGGGATCTTAGGTGCAGTGTTACCGTCACGGTGCCCTCTTGACAAGGTCTTATTTTCTTGACACTCACAGCTCTGAAACATCGGGAATTCAGCTCGGGCAGATCAAAATGTGGAACGCTTCACGAATTTGCGTGTCATCCTTTCGCAGGGGCCATGCTAATCTTCTCTGTATCGTTTCCAATTTATTATATGCGCTGCCTTAGCAAGCACAATGACCCAAAGGTGCTGCTTACTATTTGACCCCCTTGCTGTCGGAACAACACCTTCTTAATGGTTCAGGCGTTATGACTTCCTTGACCCAGGCAACGCTCCTAAGACACACCCCTCACAGTAGTTCTGTTCTGTGGGATCAGCGGCACTGTGTAAAGTCTGTTATCATGCCAGGGATCCATTGTGTGGAGGCCGTAGCTCATGTTGCGAGTGGTCGTACTGTAATCATTAGGTAGGCGGTTCGATCCCCGCTCTCCACATAGATATATACAAATTCTGTTATTATGCCCGGGGATCTTAGGTGCAGTGTTACCGTCACGGTGCCCTCTTGACAAGGTCTTATTTTCTTGACACTCACAGCTCTGAAACATCGGGAATTCAGCTCGGGCAGATCAAAATGTGGAACGCTTCACGAATTTGCGTGTCATCCTTTCGCAGGGGCCATGCTAATCTTCTCTGTATCGTTTCCAATTTATTATATGCGCTGCCTTAGCAAGCACAATGACCCAAAGGTGCTGCTTACTATTTGACCCCCTTGCTGTCGGAACAACACCTTCTTAATGGTTCAGGCGTTATGACTTCCTTGACCCAGGCAACGCTCCTAAGACACACCCCTCACAGTAGTTCTGTTCTGTGGGATCAGCGGCACTGTGTAAAGTCTGTTATCATGCCAGGGATCCATTGTGTGGAGGCCGTAGCTCATGTTGCGAGTGGTCGTACTGTAATCATTAGGTAGGCGGTTCGATCCCCGCTCTCCACATAGTTATATACAAATTCTGTTATTATGCCCGGGGATCTTAGGTGCAGTGTTACCGTCACGGTGCCCTCTTGACAAGGTCTTATTTTCTTGACACTCACAGCTCTGAAACATCGGGCATTCAGGCAACGCTCCTAAGACACACCCCTCACAGTAGTTCTGTTCTGTGGGATCAGCGGCACTGTGTAAAGTCTGTTATCATGCCAGGGATCCATTGTGTGGAGGCCTTAGCTCATGTTGCGAATGGTCGTACTGTAACCATAAGGTAGGCGGTTCCATCCCCGCTCTCCACATAGTTATATATAAATTCTGTTATTATGCCCGGGAATTTTAGGTGCAGTGTTACCGTCACGGTGCCCTCTTGACAAGGTCTTATTTTCTTGACACTCACAGCTCTGAAACATCGGGAATTCAGCTCGCGCAGATCAAAATGTGGAACGCTTCACGAATTTGCGTGTCATCCTTTCGCAGGGGCCATGCTAATCTTCTCTGTATCGTTTCCAATTTATTATATGCGCTGCCTTAGCAAGCACAATGACCCAAAGGTGCTGCTTACTATTTGACCCCCTTGCTGTCGGAACAACACCTTCTTAATGGTTCAGGCGTTATGACTTCCTTGACCAGGCAACGCTCCTAAGACACACCCCTCACAGTAGTTCTGTTCTGTGGGATCAGCGGCACTGTGTAAAGTCTGTTATCATGCCAGGGATCCATTGTGTGGAGGCCGTAGCTCATGTTGCGAGTGGTCGTACTGTAATCATTAGGTAGGCGGTTCGATCCCCGCTCTCCACGTAGTTATATATAAATTCTGTTATTATGCCCGGGGATCTTAGGTGCAGAGTTACCGTCACGTTGCCCTCTTGACAAGGTCTTACTTTCTTGACACTCACAGCTCTGAAACATCGGGAATTCAGGCAACGCTCCTAAGACACACCCCTCACAGTAGTTCTGTTCTGTGGGATCAGCGGCACTGTGTAAAGTCTGTTATCATGCCAGGGATCCATTGTGTGGAGGCCTTAGCTCATGTTGCGAATGGTCGTACTGTAACCATAAGGTAGGCGGTTCCATCCCCGCTCTCCACATAGTTATATATAAATTCTGTTATTATGCCCGGAAATTTTAGGTGCAGTGTTACCGTCACGGTGCCCTCTTGACAAGGTCTTATTTTCTTGACACTCACAGCTCTGAAACATCGGGAATTCAGGCAACGCTCCTAAGACACACCCCTCACAGTAGTTCTGTTCTGTGGGATCAGCGGCACTGTGTAAAGTCTGTTATCATGCCAGGGATCCATTGT
>NW_022974920.1:0-53895 GCF_009769545.1 Cyclopterus lumpus | reverse complement strand
TCCACTGTGTTAACAGATTTTCTAGTTCAGCCAAACATCTCATTTGCTACCCACACTGACGGAGTATCCAAGGCCATGCAGCAGGGATTTCAGCTACTCATGGGCTCCGAGTTCACGATAAGCTGCTCCACCCTGCCACAGCAGCCAGGAGGCTCCTTCCAGCTTGTTTTGACCACATCAGCTACATCGCAGAACTACACTCTGCCAGCTGTCAATCACTCTGCCCATTTCCTGTTCCCTGCTGCCGACTCCACCCACAGTGGGGAGTACCGCTGTGTTTATCACCTCTATGTTTTCTTCCACAACTTGTCATCTGAGAGCCAGCCGCTCCGTCTCACTGTCCTAGGTAACGCGATGGAGGATCTAGTTATCAGCATTATGTAAACATCTGCTCTGTAAATACCAATCTGTGTTTTTCTCAAATTATATTTTGTTATCTGATATCATGACGGAGCCCCTTTAGTTTTGTAACTAGTTGCAGCCTTAGTTTAAAGAAACGCTGTAATGAGAATACTTACAGGTATGGTGGACAATATAAAACGACGAGAAACAAATACAAGGATTAAAAGCTGGAAAATATTTGAATGAAGGAACTTTAGCTCCTGTATGAACTGACGTAATCATGTTTCTGTTTCAGCTTCTGTAACACATCTGCTCATCCGACTAGTTGTCATGGTGCTGATGGTGGTGTTCAGTGCTGCCCTGTTCTGCGCTGCCCTGTTCTGCTACTGCAAGGTACTATACAAATCACGAGTGGTTGGGAAAGGGATGTAATATTCAACAATTCAAGTGTTCAGTGTACTTTAAGATCCCAGTTTGGTATTTGTTTCGTACTGCAGGGATAATCAAACATTTCCTAGGTAGGCTTTTAATTTGAAACATCAGCAGAACAGTCTATGGCAGACATGCAGTTTTTCATTTTTTACTGTAAGAGCAATACAAAAACAACAAACTACAAAAGCACTTCTGTTAAAAACAGAAACTTATTCTGTAACTTAAAGGCGTTTCTTTCCTTTCGTACTCTCGAGGCAAACAGTGGGACGGCGCCAAGACGAGAGGACGCACACAAATTCGAGCTGGGTCACCTCGGTGGTGCCGACAACCTGCTGGGCGAAGAGGCAGAAGTCCAGGGGGCAGAGCATCGACCCGATGGACCGCTCAGCTCTCACACAGCAGTCCAACCAGGCCAGCGTTCCTCTGAATTCACTATTTAATATCACTGTCATTGTCAGAGTTCGACCCACCCTTGTGTGTCAGGAGAGGGAAGTGCAGACTTTTCCTGGAGAAGACTCAGTAGCAGAGTAATGGCAAAGGGTATGAAACGTTAATGAATTAAATAATAATAAATACAACATATTGTATAGGGGAAAACATTGTGTAATATCAATGTACAATTGTGCTTTTATGACTATATTCTTTTATTGTTTTAATTGCTGCACTGATATTTCACATTAAAAGCATTGCAGTGGCTCACGGGACCCTTTCCTGATGATCAAGTGAGGAAAATGTGATGTTTTGTGGTCCTGTTGCAACGTGATATAATATGCTGAGTGAACATGATATCATCTGCTGAATGAACTGTTGCAACGTGATATAATATGCTGAGTGAACATGATATAATCTGCTGAGTAAACTGTTGCAACATGATATAATATGCTAAGCGAACATGATATAATCTGCTGAGTGAACTGTTGCAATGTGCATGAGGAATATTACAAAAATGCTACTGTCTGTGGTTCTTTTGCTTACGATAATTGTTAGGTATGATTTTTCAGAGAAATACATAACATATTGTACCTATTATATAAGTTGATAACCTCTCAGCCATTAAAAACAAATATACTTTCATAACTTGTTGTTAAACAATGTTTGTTTTTTTATGAATCACAATAAATGAAGCTTGCATTGATTGGACAGGGGTGGAACTGGATTGATTCTTTTCGCTTTGACCACCAGAGTTGTTTATGACAAAATCATAAACCGTCTCCCCGGGCGACCACCCCTCGCCCAAACCAACGAGTATTTGAGCACGCGTCTGACAGGGACACTCTCGAGTTGTGTGGTGTATAAATGATCTGATTCACAGAGCATTTTTAGGGATTCCTCCATGGACATTTGACCCAATGTTGAAATAAAAACTTTGCTTTGTGTAGCTTTACATTTTTCCGTACTCACAGATTCAGACACACCCAGTGACACATCATAATGCGTTTTGTATGATAGAACGCCTCTTTGTCGCTTGCTGCTGCCGCCTCATTTCTCAACATTTGATGGCAAGTAAAAGAATCACATTTAAAATTCTTCTCCTCACCTACAAAGCCTTGATTGGTGATGCAACATCATATCTTAAGGAGCTTGTAGTATCATATTGCCCCACTAGAGAGCTGTGCTCACTAAATGCGGGGCTACTTGTGGTTCCTCGAGTCTTCACAATTAGGATGGGAGCCAGAGCCTTCAGTTATCAAGCTCCTCTTTTATGGAACCAGCTTCCACTTTCAGTCCGGGAGGCACCTCATTTAAGAGTAGACTTAAGACTTTCCTCTTTAATAGTGCTTATAGTTACATTACATTACATTACATGTCATTTAGCTGACGCTTTTATCCAAAGCGACTTACAATAAGTGCATTAAACCATGAGGTTAGGGCTGAATCAGGTTTGCCCTGGTCGAGTCCCTAGATATGCCGCTATAGGCTTATAGGCTGCTGGGGAACGTTTTAGGATACACTGAGCACCTATCTCCTCTTCTCTCTTTTAAATGTACATCTTTCCATTGCACATTACTAACTCTGCTTCCTCCCCGGAGTCTTTGCGACTTCACGTCTCATAGGGTCCATCGGACCTGGCTGTGTCTGATGCCTGGTGAGCCGACCTCCTGCCATGGCCCCTACTGATGCGACCCGCCCCCCCCCCTTCTCTCTACCTTCTTCTGTTTCATGGATTGTGGAGGTCCATTTATACATTGTCATATTCATGTAATGTTTTTATGTAACTCTGTAATGCTGTTCATTCTGTACACATGACATCTATTGCATCTGTCCATCTGGGGAGAGGGATCCTCCTCTGTTGCTCTCCTGAAGGTTTCTTCCCTTTTTTTTCCTGTGAAAGGTTATTTTTGGGGAGTTTTTCCTGATCCGATGTGAGGTCCTGGGACAGGGATGTCGTATGTGTACAGATTGTAAAGCCCTCTGAGGCAAATTTGTAATTTGTGATATTGGGCTATACAAAATAAACTGAATTGAATTGAAAAGTGCAGATTCAACTATTAAAGGCTTTATTTAAGACCCGTATTGTTGCTGAGGCACAAAAAGCCACAAATCACCAAGGGACCAAGCCAAGGTTCTTTGTGAAAACAACAACAAATTGTGATATTGGGCTATATAAAATAAACTGAATTGAATTGAATTGAAAAGAATCAAAAGAGATGCACATTTGTTCATCCCAAAATAATCCCGGGGGAGGATCCACCTAACCCCCTCCAGAGGTCAGGGCCCAGAATATCCCCAAATTCTGGAAAGGCCCCTGCCTATGAATATTATGCATCGACACTATTGAACTAGCAGCGATGCACCACTTGTTCAAAGAAAGGTTGGAATAGATTTGCTCAGTCACAGGATCAGATTGACCCACAGCAGAGTCTGTCTGATGTAATCTGTTCTATAGTCTGTGCCTGGAGGACATAGAGGCATGGATGAAACTCAATTTGAAACTCAATTTTCTTCAGCTAAACAGTTCAAAAACAGAAGCCATCCTAGTTGGCACACCACATCAGCTCCGCTCTTCCACCATCACCTATATCACCTTCTCCGGTCAAAACGTCCCTCTTTCCACATCTGTCACCAACCTAGGTGTTAAAATGGACCCCAAACTCACTTTTGACACCCACATCAAACACCTCTGCAAGACAGCTTTCTATCACCTCAGGAACATCGCCAAACTCCGTCCAACACTCACCCTGACAGATGCAGAGAAGCTTGTCCACGCCTTTGTCTCGTCCGGACTGGATTACTGTAATGCTCTCCTCATCGGAATTTCTAACAGGAACATCCAGAGACTACAACATATTCAGTACAGCGCTGCCAGGATCCTGTTAAGAGTCCGCAAATACGACCACATCACCCCCGTTCTGAAATCATTACACTGGCTCCCCATCCCACTAAGAATTGAGTATAAGCTCTCCCTCCTCACTCATCAGTGCATTCACGGACATGCCCCCCAATACCTAAAAGAACTACTCACCCTCCAGACCTCCTCATTCACCCTCCATCCTGCAATCAAAAACACCCTCCAAGTCCCCAGTACCAAGCTCCGCAATATGGGCGATCGGGCCTTTTCCTCTGCAGCTCCGAGGCTGTGGAACACCCTCCCGACCATCTGACCACAGACTGCAGAGGCTTTTAAACGTGACCTGAAAACTCACCTTTTTAAGAAAGCTTACTGCTAAAATATCCTCTATATGCTCCGCTTTTAAATTATTTTAAATTTTAAATTTTAAACGTGACCTGAAAACTCACCTTTTTAAGAAAGCTTACTGCTAAAATATCCTCTATAGTCTCTGCTTTTAAATTATTTTAAATTTATCTTAAAATGTTCTTGTTTTAACTTTCTGCTCTGTAGCACTTTGAGATTGCTAAATATAAAGTGCAATACAAATAGAATTTATTATTATTATTATTATTATTATTATAGCCTAAGCTACTGAAAGATATTTCATTGAGTTTACTTTTAGCCAAATGCTCAGAGTAAATCTAAGTTCCCTCTGGTTAACAGTTACTCTGTGTATATGTTTCGGGCTTTTACCTTGAAGTGTATAAGAACAGAAGGAGGGTTTTTTGAATATGTCCGTTCCACGCCTTTATTCGCATTGCAAAAGCTCAAATTGACCTCCTTCCGATGCCTTTTTTCACTCGGTAATATTGACTTTCAGTGTGGAAAAAACTCATGACAAACACAGTTTGGAAAATAAATATTTACATGCGAATTAAACACACAAAGGAAACACCCTGGTGTGTAGTGGCCGCAACAGTCTCTGTGTGTTTTGCAGTGTACATCTTCATCACGTTAAAAGAAGGCGTTAGACATTTTCCTCATCAAACAACATGATTGTGTAAAAAAAACAATATCCTGTAGTAAAAAAAAAAGTTATTATATTTTCCCTCAAATGTAGCCTCCACTGGACGTGTTTCCTACCATTCAAGCAGACTGAAGACATTATGGTTGGTTTGAATCCGCCTCACCAAATTAATAAAGTGCTTCTGTCAAAAGACAGGAAATTTGAATAACAAATACACTTTTTCCAAGAAAAATACCTTTTTATTTCATTATAAATCCACATAATTGTATCTATGAAAGCATAAAATCCCCATTTCACATGTGTTTCTTTTGTCTCCTTATTGTGGTCATTTGTTTCGTAATATTCAAAGTAAATTATGGGTATCAAACCATTAAACACTGTAAGGTGTATGTCACATACAAACACAGACACTGTCAAACGGCAAAGGGGGAGCGAAGGGGGGAGTGGACGGGACAGCACAAGTTCTGCTGGCCATCTTTTAAAACCTGTTAATACAATTAATTCGAGCGCCGGTTTTCAGTAAGAGGGAGTTCCCCAGTGTTTCTTACAGGTACGGTTGCTTTCCGGTGTCACACCGAAAATCAGGATTCACCATCAAACGTAGAGCCGGACGTCAGCACTTTAAGTTTGGCCGTGAATAAATCCTTGCAGGGGTTCCTCAAGGCTCCGATCTGAGGACACTATGGTTTTCTTTTTTCATACTCCAACACAGAGAGAACCAATCCACCATGGACGCAAACACACTGATTATTTCAACATTATCTAAGTCATTCGCAGCCAGAAGAGTTAGATTGGTAATACTGGCGAGTATACTATTCAGTTGTTCATGAAAATGAGAGAGAGAGAGAGAGAGAGAGAGAGAGAGAGCGAGGGAAGGTGAAGACTTACGATTAAAGTGCCAGAGAAGTTCACCGTTTAGTTTGACAGTTTATTATTGATGCTTTGAGACAGGACATTTTGACAATGTGCTCGTATTTTCAATCCAAGGCCCAACATGAATTTTCTCTTTGACTAACAAGAGCTAATAGAGAGGTGTGCGTTTGGAAGTCTGCATATTCTCCCAATTTTGTTATAATGCTGTCATAACACTGTAGTAATCCTTTGGCATATGACTGTATGCTGGGGGCAAAGAGAGGAGCAGTGCCACCGAACCATCGACAAACACACAATCGAGAAGATCCTGGAAAGGAAAAGTCATGAAAGGGGTTCTCCGTAATCCAGTAATCCGGTCAGTGTATTGCCGGAGCAGCATAAAGTGTTGCCATGGATTCAGACTGTCAAGCGCAGGCGGAAAAAATCCACGCAGCACCCTTAAGAACCCCGTCAGATCAGTGGATACTTCCTTCAAAAAAGAAGAAGAGACTCCAGGCCATGTTCACTCCAGGTTTCAAGCTCCAGTTAAGCGGCGATCACAAGCAGGGTTCAAAGCCCAGAGCCGGACCTGTAACCAACGGCGAGCAGACCTTTCTTCTGTTGACGGGAAGGTGGCTGTTCCTCCTCTGGCTGGATGTTCACATCCGATTCGGAGGCGGCGTCAGGTGGGGTGTGTGTGTGTCCGGGTCCAACACCTGATCATCGGTGCTCGTTAGAAGGATGTGACCATGCAACCCGCTGGGGCACCTGCAGGAGACAAGAGAGGGAGGCAGGTAGGGATTGGTCCAGTGATTGATTGATGGCTGTGAGTGATGGTGCATTAGATGTGATTGGTTTGTGGACTCAAATCAAACTGGCAGTAGTGAAGTATTCTGATACTTTGCTTGAAAGGAAAACTAAAATGTAAAAATACTCTATCCGAGGTCCTGTATTCAAAATCTTACCTGAGAAAGAGGATGGTGGATTATGAAAAAAATAAAAAAAGTAAACATGATCTACTTAGGGAAATGGCTCTCTTCAGTGTCATTATATATTTTATTATTATATAATTAATGAAGCATTAATATCCAATTTGAACTACTATGTTACATACTCCTGGGCAGATTATGAGACGATGGGCCCCAGGAACCGCCACACTAACATTGTTGAGACCTTTTTGTGGTTGTTTTGACTGTCTTTGTGGTCATTTCGAGGTTGTTTTGAGTGTCTTTGTGGTCATTTTGAGTCTCTTTCGGTCTCTTTGCAACGCTTTAGCGTCTCTTTGTGGTCATTTTTGTGTCTCTTTGTGGTCATTTTATATTTCTTTGGGGTCATTTTCAGTCTTTGGCCTGTTCTGTATCCATGCTGTTGGGTATAGACTGTGAATCATATTGCATAAACAGGCAGGTTTATGAAATCGTAATCTCACTTTGTTACATTTCCCCAATGTTTTCTGCTGTTGCTTTTCATCATCAAAAGAACACATGTTCTCTTTTTTCTGGGAGGGAGATGTGAACTTCTTGTGGAATTCTTGTGCATGTTCCTTTAGTATTTGCTTGTTTTCTTGACATCCACACACTCTTTTGTGCTTGAGCTTGAAACACAAACAAATGGAATCACCAGTCTGGTTAATAATGCGGATGCTAAAGCTGTGCTGGGGTGCAGGTGAGATAACACTAATAAAAGAAAGGTGCATGAAAGAGAAGTGCTTCAACTCTAATTTTGCCAGGAGGGGGCCCTCAAAGTTCAGTGAATGCAAATGATAGTCAACTAATGACAGGGAGGAGAACCATAGACAGTCCTTTCATATCAAGTCATCCTGGAAAAAGGGAAGTGCTTTAAAATGAACTCTCCATGTCAATAATCCCTTCCGATTTGGCCGATGGGGGTTGGTTTCCCACTGTGCAACTAAAGCGTGTTTGAATTTGACAAGTGAAGATTGTGCACAATGGAGCCTTGATTATGCAGCCGCAGTAATTATAGACTTTAAGTATATCATTAGAACATATATTTAAAAAGCTGCAGGGCTCTGAGCGGTCAGCTGCCACCAGTCTGGCCAATCAGAGCTCACGCTGACATTTGTCCTCATGTCTTCGAAATGAATTGTGAGATTGAATATCTGTAAGTAATTGCAATGATGAATAATTTCAAGATAGAGTTAGGGAAATATAAAGTGGCAAGTGTAACAATATTTTTTATTGTTTGTTTAATAAGTTACAGTTTAATGCAAACGGAGTGACTCAATTCATAATTGCTTTTGAATATTTAGCAATTACTTCATTAAAACAAATGCTGGAAAGGTGTATAATTACTCAGATGGCACAATCAACAACTCCACTAAGTGGGCTATGTGAAGGAAATTATTCCAAAACCAGAAATGTATTAGAAATATTCAGAGTAAATGGAGTAAATAGAGAAGAGAGAGTGACAAGGAGAGAAGAAAGGAGGAGTGGATGAGAATGCTTACATGATGGCGGAGAGAGCTTATATAATAGAGCGACACCATCTGCATACATGTGGGGATCAGGCCATTATATAATGGCCCAATAAAGAGGAATAATGTTGTTTACTAAGGCAAGGCGATATTTACAGAGCACTTAGAGGCAAACAGGCTCCAGGCCGGCTAATGGCTGCTCCCTTCCTCACTCCCTCTCCCATCCTCTTTCACCCCTTTCTCTCTCTCTCTCTCTCCTTTTCCCACACCTCCCTCCCTTTGAGATGCTCTGCTTGAAGCCTCTCCGCTGGAACAACGGGGTGGTTACCCTCTCCGCACCTGCGTACGCTTGTGAGTGTGCGTGTGTGTGCGTGTGTGTGTGCATGTGTGTGTGTGTGTGTGTGTGTGTGTGTGTGAGATCTCTCACCTCTCCCGACTCCTCTCCCTCCAGCGTTGTAGAGCTGACTGTAAGGAGATCTGGAAGAACACATAATCAGAATCAGAGTTCAGAGAGGAAACAGAACAGAAGTAAAAGAGCGCCGTCCTACATGAAGATGAAGAAAGTGACGGAGTCATAAATCAGCGCGGCGACATTTGTCTCAACTCCTCCTTATCGCAGATGGACAGCCGGGAGATTATTGGTGAACCACGCTCTGCCTTCCCAGTGGAAATCATGTCCTTGGAGATGGATGCATTCATCTCATTGTTCGCCCAATTATTAAAATGTTTGGCGCTTCATTTTCTTTTGATAGATCAATGGTTTAAAGCAAAAGATAAATCTGATGACATTATACATTTTTATTTATACAACTACAATATATTATAATCACACACTGAATATGTGTTATGACTGCGTATTGTGGTCATTGTAGCTAAATAGACATATCCTCTTCAATAAAAATGAGCAAGGGGAAGGAAGGGAGGAGGGAAGGGGTTAATAAAGAAAACTCATGAATCTCTTAAATTAAAGTCACAAATGAAAAGAAATTAAAAACCATACACATGGTGTTTTCCTCATTTCTCTGCATGCTTGGATCAGCCCCATCACAGCACCGGCTCTAAACACCGAGGTAAGGCGAGCCCAGGAGTGCAACTCAATTAATTATTTTTAATATTCCTTTAGAGTTGTTGAGGAATAAACGAGCCGAGGCAAATAGAGGACCAATGGACCGTCCTCACCAGCAGACACTCGGTAAGCCGTACATTTGGGCTTCAACTTTCTATCTGCAGACTTCTCCTCATCTTCCTCGCATCCCATCTCCTCCCAATCCCTCTCCTCCATCCCTCCTCCACAGTTTTCATTTTCCCTCCATCTCTGCTCGTCAATAACTGTGTCTCGGGGCTCAGTGACTCATATGTACTCCTCTCTCTGTTTGCTTGTTTCTCTGTCTCACTAACTAAATATGAGTCCATAATCCCCCCGTCTCTCTCTCTCTCTCTCTCTCGCGCTCTTTGTCTTCCTCGGGATGTCTCTCTCTCTCTCTCTCTCATCAACTCGAAACCCACAACCCGCCCATCTGTCTCCCTCTCTCTCTCTCTCCCTCTCCCTCTCCCTCTCTCTCTACTTCCTTTCCACATACACGCAGGTCTCTTTCAGATGGAGATTAAAACGTTGGAGTTTATTTTAGTCAAAGGGTTTGTGAGAAGCCACTGGCAATGTTATTCTGCACATTATATTCAAATGCCTCCCTGTGAAAATAGATATCTGGAAACAGCAGAGCCACTTTTTCTAATGTGCCATTCACAATATGTATTCACAGGGAGCAGCTGTGTGGAAAAGACTGGAACCAAACTACTTTAAACCTTACAGATTTTTTATTCTGTCATCGTTTCACAGCTGATTGCAACACAGCTCTGACAGTGTGAAGGAGGAAACGTGTGCTTGAATCTGAAGGTCTACTTCGTGGTTCAGGGGGACTGTGTGCTGCTCCCACCGCAGATACAGTGGTTTGACTGGGAACTTCATTTCTACTTTTAGCGTCTGGGCATGGCTGCAACACATGACTCACACCTGGAGAACTGTGCGCAACCCAACCTCAAGCACCTCCACAGATTTGAAAAACCTTTCAGGACGATTTCCTGTAAAACAAAAGAAAAAGCATTTGTGTTCAACCTGCACAAAAGAAACCAAGTTGTTCTCACAGCTATCTCAAAGGGTGACATGCCACCCGCACAGCGTCCCAGTGCTCCTTTGCTATGTACATGTATTTAGGTTATTATTAATCTGGTTATTTGCAGACATTTTGGCACAAAACTCTCTCCTTTCTACGCAAATGAGCCTCTCTTGAGGAACGCCTCTGCACCTCGTCGACTTTCCTGAGCTCTCGGGCAGAGGCGACCTTCAGTCTTTGCCACGCGGATAATTGCACTCAGCAGGGAGCTTTAATAATAATAATAATAATAATAATAATAATAATAATAATGATGTATCCTTTATTGATCCCTTTATTGTGGAAATTCTTCTCTGCATTTGACCTATCCTTAGCTATTAAGGAGCAGTGGGCGGCAGTGGTTCAGTGTCTTGCTCAAGGACACTTATGCGGAATGTCATTGGCGTAATATCTTACGTCGAGGCGGATAACGGGAGCAAATGACGCTCATTTGCCATGTCGATTAAAAAAATTAAAAAATAAACTAAAAAGCCAAAAAAATATTTTTTATGTAATTCAATTGCACCACATTTTTACTTTGTGCTTGAGCTTGAAACACAAACAAATGGAATCACCAGTCTGGTTAATAATGCGGACCATCGGATTAACCGCCGTCGACTGCGGTTCATGGCTTTTTAAAATATGTAATGACGATGCAATTATGTTAATTAGAGTAATACTGGGTGACCCATCACTTAGAGGCGTTTTTTAAGTAAAGGGAGGGGCTGGACCTGGTGTATGATTGTTGTCACGGCTGCTGCAGCAGGGGGGGGGGGGCTTCACCATTTCCATACACGATACACGAGGGTAGACGTGAAAGCCACGGCACGGTGCAACCACCAGGTGTCACTGTGGCTCCGCGTGGGAGCTCTGTGGCAGTCGCTAACAGTTTAGTCCCTGTGCCGGGCTTCGGATAATAAAGAAACACCGAACGAGGCCCTCGGGGCTTCTCGGGGCTTCTCGGGCTTCTCTGGGCTTCTCGGGAGTCCCGTGATGCTATCAGCCTGCGTCAGCCTTAGTCTCTGCTTCCTTTCCCCACCTTTCTCTGTGGCACATGGAGGCATTGCTTTGGAGTGAGCCAGGAGGTGTTGCATTAAGGTGTCTATGTCTGTGTGGTCTGTGTTCATGTTTCTGTGTGTGCCGGGGAACCTTTACATCTCCAGAATTTGTTGGACAATCAGGCTTGAAGACATTATACATGATATTTCAAGTGTTCTACATAACCATGCCTCATGTTAGAACCTACATCTTTGTTTACCACAGCGCTCTAATGTCTTACTGACAGCCTGCACCCATCGTTGTCTCCTGGAAATAAGGCTGCTGGCCCAGCACACGCTAATACCAAGCTATGGGCCTCCTACCTCCGTTTATGCAATCTCATTACAGTAAATAAAGCAGAGCACTTATGTCTGTACTGAACATGGGAAAAGATCCTAAAAGTTGTAGTGCTGCTGCCGCTGATATTAATCTACCTGGTTGTGTTTATGATTTAATGACATTTTTTCTTTCTGCGACAGTATATGGTTGTGGTTTGTGAAAGCTAGGTACTATTTTTTAAAAAGGCAAACGGTATTTGCCTCAAAAATTAGAAATGCGCCACGTCCGTCCATCGCTCTGAGCTCCTCTCCTTCTACTTCCTGTGTTGACCCCGAGTGTCGGCACTGGACGCTGGGAACATGAATGTTTGCATTGAACTTTGTGCCGATCCATCACGTGAAAGGATTCACTGGATAAAAGTTTGACCTGCTGGTGGCGCTACATCCCTTCATAATCAACCCAACAGGTGTTGTGTTAGGAAATGTTTCACTTTGGACTGGAAGGAATAGTTCAACCAAAAATGAATTAAATTGCACATAGTTCTCGACTCTCTCTGGGCTCTGTATGGTCCCAGAAAAGGTTTTCTATCAAAAGCGTTAAGAGAGAGTGCCCAATAAAAAATAAGCATATCAGTGCAAAGAGACTTCAACGGAGGACGATTTCTACAACTCGGGGTCACACTTGATTCAGCAGCTCCCCCTTAAAACTCTCAGGAGCAGCAACATGAGAATAGCTTTTCCACCTTAAAGAGACTAAGGAGGATGTAAGGGGGATTTCTTCATATGTTTTCATTAGTGTGTCATCACCTGAAACATAGAATTCAGAATAGCATAGAATTATCCCTTCGTATCAATGTAGGGGGCGGGTCCTCCTCCGGTTGTATAGAAGTCTATAGAAAATGTCTCTCCATCAGTAAACATTGTAAACATGAGTTTATGGTCTCAATCTCTAGTATCAAGTCTTCCTCAATACAATGGTGGAACCAAGATGGCGGCGGCCAAAATCTCGAGGCGTCGAAATGGCATTCCATAAAACCACACAGGAGCTTTGTCACAACCGTCACTAGACGGTAGTGCTTTTTGTTGTCTTGTCACTTCCTGTTTTACTTTGAAATCATCCTCCTGTGTCATGTCTGCTGTCTTTACTTCCTCATATGTGATTACCTCTCCCTGCCCTGATGTGTTTCACCTGTGTCTCGTTAACTCCCCTCCCAGTGTGTATATATACTCTGTGCTTCACTTGTCTCGTTGCCAGTTCGTTTTTCTTCACCTGTGAGTCAACTTACCAGCGTTTTTCCCTGCCTGATATCCTGTTCTGATTCCGACGTCCCTTCGTTTCCGAGTAAGCCCGATCCCTGCCTGTACCTCTGCCGAGTTTGACTGCCTTCCTGTGAATGACCCTGGACTGTTTACGTTGACGATTCTTCTCTCCCCTGAGTGAGACAGCTGCTCTCACCACAGCGGGTCAGAGCCTTGCCGACCGGCCTCAGTCCCTCCCCAGTTACATCGGGAGAACCTTCGGCGGTCCTTCTCCAGAGACTCTATCCTGTTGCAATATTACCTTTATCAATAAAGGAATCCTTGTGAACTTTACTCTCTGCCTCGGGTCGTGCATTTGGGTTCTTTCATTAGTGCTCCGGCGTGACAAGCTTGGCCTGAGACGAGTCGTAGCGTTTATCCACCAACAAATGAAGTGAAAACACTGCACTGCTACGTTCACTGCTATAACGCGCCGCTAACTCAAACTCTGATTTTGCATAAGGGGCCAAAAGGCGGAAGTTCAATTTCCGTGTCCGTCTGGAGATGCATCGAGACCCAAGAACACCTTTTCCCAAAGACTTGCATCGGGAAAGAGACACCTGTACATTGGCAGACCTTTTTGTTGTTGTAGGTAAATCAATGTACCAGTTCAAACACTTGAACGGTATTTACATAATGAAGTTCTAAAGTTGTTATTTTCCTCCTTCCATTAAAGGAAACTCTGGCGCCCTGGCTCTATGGACAGGAAGATCTGAGTAATATCATACGAGGAAGTAAACCCAATTACAATGCTGTATCCAGTTGTCTACACAGATTAATGCACAAAACACTTGTAACCAAACACCACGTGGACCGTGCACCTTTTCCCTCCTCCGACCTGCACGGAGAAGTGGACTCCTTCACGTTGCCGGCCTCGTGGCTCCCAAAGTCAAAAGCTTTTTCTGAAGAAATACTTGTGCCAGAGGTTGGTCAAATATTACAACAGAAGAATAACACACAAAACGGTGAAGTAAAAATACAAACATATATAAACAATAGAGTAACAATACGTGTAAAAGAAGTGATACTGACATCGGTGCAAAATAGAATAGAGATAAGAGTAAGATGCAATTTATTCTGTTTTTGGGGGCCTACTAGCACTGCCTACTTTCAGTGTGTGGGTGTGCGTGTCTGTCTGTGTGTTTGTGTGTCTACTGGGAAAGGATACTGATGGCATTTTGAGGAGTGGTAAGTCAGACTGACCAACAAACACTATTTGTTCATATGGGTCGGAGAGAAAGCAGGCACATTGTGATTGCCAAGGTATATGTGTCTGTGTGTGTGGGGGTGTGTGTGGGTGTGTGTGCGTGCGTGCGTGTGTGTGCGTATGGTAGATATTAAACCCACAACAAATGGTCAAAGGGCCAGCGGGGGGTGCTGAGATTGCTTCCATCAGAAGAATAAAAGTGTACTTTGTGTGTGTGTGTCTGTATATGTGTGTGTGTGTGTGTGTGTGTGTGTGTGTGCATGTGCTTGTGTGTGTGTGTGTGTGTGGGCATGTGTGTGTGTGTGCACGTGTGTGTGTGCTTGTGTGTGTGTGTGTGCGTGCGTGTGCGCATGTGTGTGCGCATAGATGCATTACAAGCAGTTTGTTTTTAGGTGGGAGGTGTGTTATTACAGGGAGGAAAGGGGGACACTATGATGAGTAGATAAAAGGAGAATGTAATATTACAGCGGAGCAGTGTGATAGCGGAGAGGTGGATGATGGATGGATGACTGGAGGAAAACATACAAAATAAAAATGGAGATAAAGAAATAAAGAATAAGATTTAACTGAGAAAATCGTGGCAGGCGGCTAAAAGAGAAGAGGAGGAGACAGCAACTGGAGAGTGAAATAGGAAGAAGAGGAGGAAAGAGAGAAATGAGGTGGAGGCGTGAGTCTCTTTCACACATCGTTCCCTTCTTACACGGGCCATTGTAATGCAGGCATAGATGGGGCCGTCATGAAACTCAGGAGAAGAACAAGAAGAAGAAGAAGAAGAAGAAGAAGAACAAGAAGAACAAGGAGAAGAACAAGAAGAAGAAGAAAAAGCAAGAAGAAGAAGAACAACAACAACAACGAGAAGAAGTAGAAGAAGAACAAGAAGTAGAAGAAGAACAAGAAGAAGAAGAAGAAGAACAACAAGAAGAAGAACAAGAAGAAGAAGAAGAAGAACAAGAAGAACAAGGAGAAGAACAAGAAGAAGAAGAAAAAGCAAGAAGAAGAACAACAACAACAACAACGAGAAGAAGTAGAAGAAGAACAAGAAGTAGAAGAAGGAGAAGAACAAGAAGAAGAACAAGCAACAAGAAGAATATGGAACTTGGTGGGAGAGGAGTGTCAATATTCTTGTAATGAATTAGATATTAGACATAAGTTTGAGAGAAAAGTCCTGTTTTTTTCACGACCTCCTCGAATCAGAAATACATGTCTGATATTTAAATATAAATAATATCAGCGGCGTCTTGTGATTCAATAATTACGTCCAATAATACCTCATATTTACTGGGGGAGAGGAAGCAGTGGGGCTGGTGGGAAAAGATGGATCCAATTTGGAGGTACACAAACCAATCCGAACCACTGGTCTGTGACAGTGGGAACTGTCTGGAGCATTGGGTTATTACGATTATATTATATTACTTTTTTCCTATGGATATTGCGTCCTAAAAAAAAGTAAGTCATGTTATATTTGACGATATTTACATGTCCCAAAGAGCAGATGTTTTTCTCTGTATGGAGCAAATGCCTTACAAGGTGAGCCCCGGAGTGTTGCATTGTGGGTCTTTTCGAGTGATTTAGCCCCGAATGTGTTCAGGAATAAAAAGCCCAGCGGTTTCATTCATAAACGCTGTGTACGCACAAACCCGAAAATGGAGCACCCCACCGAGTCTGACCCTAACCCTAAAGCCCTAACCCTAACCCTAACCCTAACCCCCTAACCCCCCCTAACCCTAACCCTAACCCCTAACCCTAACCCCCCCTAACCCTAACCCCCTAACCCCCTCTAACCCTAACCCTAACACCTAACCCTAACCCCCTAACCCTAACCCCCTAACCCTAACCCCTAACCCTATACCTAACCCCTAACCCTAACCCCTAACCCCCTAACCCTAACCCCTAACCCCCTAACCCCAAAGATTCAAAAACATGATTGTTCCAAAGATTATCTTACTACAAATCCTCATTACACAGTTATAAATACAAACACCCACACACAGGTGCTTAATACAACCCCCAAAAGTAAAAAAAATCTCTAATCTTAGAATCTTTAATTTCTGATACCACAAATCTCAATGATAGATATTCATTGATTCTTATCCCTTAAAAGTCCCTTAAATAAAATAAACTAAACCTGAACAAACTGCCTAAAAGCATGACTTAACAACCTACAGGCCTCAACCCGACCCAGTGACCCCTCATATTTGCTGTAAAGTAACACGGCCTGGGACTTGATCATCCCAGGGGGGCCTTCCTCAGAAGAGGGTGTCTTGTGGTAATGGCCGAAACACCCAATGATCCTGAGGTCCATAACTGACGAACATGTTCTTTGCAGAAAATTTGAAGAAAGGGGTCACTGTATACCTAACATGGAACCTTAGAAAAGACCAATCGTTAAACCAAGCTTTCCTCGACTCTAAATACAATGATCTAAATTAAGTATTTATGATATAATAAACTACCTTTTAATCTGAATACTCTATCAACCATATCAACCCTCTGCTCCTCCGATTTATCCACCAACTCGTTCATTTCCCCTAAATAACGATTCTAACCCTAACCCAATCCTTTTTACTAACCCCAACCATTCGATTACGCACCTAAAACTTAACCCTAACCGTTTAACCCTAACCCCAATTCCTAAATAACAAATCTAACCCTAACCCAGTCCTCTTTACTAACCTCAACCATTCTATTATGCACCTCAAACTTAACCATAACCCTAACTATTTAACCCTTACCCCGATTCTTAAATAATTAATATAACTCTAACCCAATCTTTTTCACTAACCTCAACCATTGTACCACTTACCTAAACCCAACCCACAATATTACCTCTATTACCTCTTCTACCTTACCTTCAAAACCTCTTATAACCTAAAACTGTAGTCCCTTAGATACCAAAACTTATCCACTTTATCCCCTCCTACCTTCCGACGCTCCCCTCCAAAGGAGTGTCGGATAGGTATGCAGAATTGCTTAATCCAAGCGCGGAAGGGTTCTTGGCATATTCACACCACCCCTTCCTATTTCTGCTCCCCTTCATTCCGTATTACTCTGTGCAACGGGTTAAATCCGTATATTAGATTCAATTTCCTGGGTCAAAGTGTAAAGGCGAGGGGAATACTAAGTGATATGCGTCGGCCAGTGCATTGCCGTAAGTCTCTATTCAACTGCGAAGTCGTCGGACGACGTGGGGAGATGTATGTGAATATCATATACACCTAACCCTAACCCCTAACCCTAACCCCCTAATCCTAACCCCTAACCCTAACCCTAACTTGTGTGTAAAGTCAGTCGCTGCAGTGAACACGACTTGGTTTATTTCAGTCATGGTTTATTGGATAGGGACAGATATGGCACGTCATATTCAGACCAACTGAACGTTGTGAGGCGGATCCACGTGCACACGCACATTCACAGGTTGATTTGGGATTCATAAAAGGACATTGCGCACTGGCCGGCGTATGTTAGGTTTTATAAATCACAATAATCCTTTTTTGTAAGTACATTTTTGGTCTTTTTCCAAAACACAGATGCTGAAAAAAATGGATTGCCATCTCACAGTTGTGGTTGTTTAATTAATATTTGGGCCAATACGGTACTCCTTGATACTTGTATCTGTATAACAGTGTAAACCTCAGCTGCATTCAACCACTAGTTGTATCCATCACGTTGATGACAGATCTTTAGAGATCTGACCCGGTTGATCCAGATCGGAGGCCCAGAGAGATCACGGATCAACAACAGGTGGAAAGACACCCAAGTGTCAAACGGCATTTTAAAACAGGAAGGTTGAAGTCGATATTATGGCCCAGGCCGATGCAGAGCCTCCTGATACACAGAGGAGCGTCTCCCCTCATGTAGCTTGTAAAAGAATCAAGAGAATCTCTGGAATGAAGAACGGATCCAAAGGTGTGGCAGCTCACACAGACACAAAGGACTCGTCCTGCCTGTCCAGTTAAACGGGGAAGGGAGCCGACACCCCTTCCACTGAACTACACAATGCAGGATGAAGGAAAGAGAAAGAAGAAAGTGTGTGGAAGGAGAGGGGCGGGGCAGAGCACCCTCCAGAGCTTTGATCGATACCTCGCCATTATTTTCTTCTTTTTCTAACGTCGCAGTTTCAGACATTGGTGACAGAAATATCCCGAGATGAAGGGGAAAGCCCTGGCGGAGGATAACAGACAAACAAAACGACCTTGAACTGAGATGCAGAGGAGAAGAGAAGGCATCAAAAACAAACCAACTCATTAAAATCAAACAAACGACTGGAGGGAGGGAGAGAGACACTGAGAGGGGAAACGGCGCTCGTTTGTATTGGGAGGAAGCGGCGAAAGCAAGTAATGGAGAGAATGTGTGTGTGTCCGTGGTGGGGAACAGTGGGATTTGGAATTTGATAATAACCTTGTCAACATTTATATTGTGGAGGGATTATTCAGACTTCAGACGCAAGCTGACACTGTCACTTTATTCCCAGAGGTACCTCAGCAGTTAGCTTAGCGTCCCTGAACCATGTTGTGTGGTCTTATTGCCATATCAGAAGACGTAAGCAGAAGTCAAGGATGCTATTATGAATCATAATATGTGCGTAAAAACAAGGAACTGATTTAGTTAGTAAAGTTAAAGTTAGCTCGGTATGGAGGAGGCCCTGAGGAAAAGATACTCTGGAGATACAATTTGAAAAGTCTAATCTAAATTGTGTTTATGACATGCGAAGAATAAAAAAAAATTAAACAGGATATTCTTTTGGCAAACACCTGACAAAACTTTTTTTTCCACCTATTTTCAAAGAGGAACACTTAATGTAATTTGGAAATAATGTTGAAAAACACATAATATGATGATATTATCGCAATATGATTAGATTACAATGTAAAATGTGTTAAATAGGTGAATATTCAGCTCGCCCTCGGAGTGAACGAGATAAAACATCTGCTCTTCTTGGGGCGTTAATGGTTTGATGATTGGAAATCTCACAGCAGCAGAGCGATGGCCTAGAATAACAAATTAATAAATTACTCATGAATGCCGTCTGAGGCTTGAACCAATTCACTTTCAAATTCGGGTTCAGTTTTTGAGGAATGTAAATGCAGTGTTTTGAAATCGCTAAAGCTGTTTTATGTCTGCAACTGACTTCCTCACAACGGTGGCATAACGGGGGCTCATGGATATTGTAGTGTAAGATCCAAACTTAACAACACAATGTCTCCGAAATTAAGTTGAAATAATAAAAATGTATGGCCATAACATAAACCTCTGGCATTGTTACATGCACCTGTTGAGCAACGCATTGGAAGAAAACTTTAATATGAATACTTCTGGCACCAGTAAATCCACATTCAACCGCTGCGCAATTAATACATCAATAAATCTTGAGTAACTCTGGCTTCAAAGGCTAATATCTAGGATGTAGACACGAGTTAACTGAGAACCAACTGACACATATATCTTATCCTCAGCTCCTAGATGTCCGTATGATGAAGAGTCATTCCTCACAAGTGCTAGAATTAAAGGTAAAGTGTCCTTACCGAGAAAGAAAAGCAGTAATTCATGTGTACATGAATATACTGGTGACATTACCAGATACATCTCTATCTGCGTGTGCGTGTAGTGGGTGTATAGTGTGCGTGTAGTGTGTGTGTAGTGTGTGTGTAGTGTGTGTCTAGTGTGTGTCTAGTGTGTGTCTAGTGTGTGTGTAGTGTGTATGTAGTGTGCGTGTAGTGTGTGTGTAGTGTGCGTGTAGTGTGTGTCTAGTGTGGGTGTAGTGTCTGTGTAGTGTGCGTGTAGTGTGTGTGTAGTGTGGGTGTAGTGTGTGTGTAGTGTGCGTGTAGTGTGTGTGTAGTGTGTGTGTAGTGTGCGTGTAGTGTGTGTGTAGTGTGTATGTAGTGTGCGTGTAGTGTGTGTCTAGTGTGTGTGTAGTGTCTGTGTAGTGTGCGTGTAGTGTGTGTTGTGTGTGTGTAGTGTGCGTGTAGTGTGTGTGTAGTGTGTGTGTAGTGTGCGTGTAGTGTGTGTCTAGTGTGTGTGTAGTGTGTAGGCTCTTTGCACAGAGCAATTTAATGGTGAATGCAGATTTGCAGATATCTGAGGAAGCAACATTGTGTGTACCTGCATCACCCAGGTGTGTGTGTGTGTGTGTGTGTGTGTTCTCCAGGTGAGTGACTGGTCATTAAAGTGTGTTTCTCTAATAGAAGAGTGTACAGTTGGTGCACAGCTGTGCAGGCTGAATGAACTTGGTCCGCATGGTTGCCTGGAGCAGCCCACTGCCTGCCTTCCTCTCTCAGCACCCGTCTGCTGCAGATTTCAATTTCAAACAAACTTCAAACTCTCTCTCTCTCTTTCTCTCTCTCTCTCTCCTCTTCCACCTCTCTGTCTGCACTGCTGTGTACCATATTTAACTCAATTCATACCTTATCGCAGCAGCAGCAAAAAAAAGAAAATGTGCAAATGACATATCTGTGCGAATGCAGAAGGCCCCGACAGCGGTCCAGACCCCAACTCCCGCCTCCCGCCTCCCTCACCTTGAACTCGCCCGACAGCAGCTACTCACCAATGACAGGAGTCGCTCCTGGGCCTTAAGTGGAGTTTGGCTCCAGGCACCAGCAACAACAAAAAAAAAGAAGAAAAAAGAAGGTTGGCGGGAGGTGTAGTATTGGTTTGGGCTCAGAGATTGTTGAGTTGTGGGTTTGACTGACAGTTTGTTGTGTGTTATTGGGAGATGGCGTCATCGTCGTGGGTGGGATTTAAGTCTACTACAGTCGTCCCCCGAAGAGAAGCTCCCATCCCCTCCGCTGACGATGACGGTTGGGAGTTTTTATTAGCACCTCCACCTAGGGAGACAACGAGAGGGATTATTAGAAGCAGGCGACAAAGACGAGTCACATATCTCCCCCCCCCCCCCCCCCATGTTTGTCCTCCAGTTACCCTGCCCTGCAGAGGTGGAGGACGGAGGCGGGATGTTGGCTCCCCCTCCGCCCCCTCCGTTGGTCTGGGAGCAGACGTTGGCGTGGCGCGCGGCCGCTTTCTGCTTGTAGTGGTTACTGTGTAGCTTGTACTTCATCAGGAGGATGAAGATGAAGACGAGGACAGAGGCGACGATGATCCCCCCGATGATGATGATCATGGTACCTCCCAGGAACTGGAGGAGAAGATCCAGAAAGATAGTTAGCCCAGTGTGCAGATCCGATGACGTATAAGCGGCACTTTTTGCTGACTTCGCCTTTCACCAAGATGAGTTATCAACATCATAACAGCCAAAAATATATACAGTCTTAAACATTCAACTAAAACAAACACTGGTTACTTTAATTGAAAGATATTGAGAGCTATTGAAGTCCTTTCTTGACTATAGAAACACACGTTTACATCATGCTGAACAATCGGCCTAACGTTTATCGGCAGGTTCAATTTACATTAACTGCGACTAAATTATGTGTAGCTCCACAAATAGAAGGAAAGTAAATAGCTAATGTTTTCGGGGAACTGAAAGGGACAATTGTGACGATTTCCAAAATGTCAAATCATATGTTTAGCTGCTGCACTGAAACACATATAATGACAAAGTTGGTTTTGTTGCTATTTCTGGAAACAAATGCAACATTCTCAGTAAATACTCATTTATTACTGGAAAGTAGAATACTTGCCTGGTATTTAAAACCAAACATAAACAGTTGCATGCTCATCTCTACTGAGCAGTGTGTAAAAAAGACTCTTTAAGCCACAAATAAATTGGAATGCTATAATTGAACACTGTCCCCATTATCAGATTAATTAGAGCTAGATTACGAAGTAGCTGTGGGATCTGTGAAATAAAGTGTTCATCCAAATCCCCGCATTTGGGCTCCAGAAGTCGTCAGAGAGGAGTAACGTACTAACCTGGTCCCGTATCGAGTGACAGCGGCCGTACTCCGTCTCCGTGGAGAAGGACACGCAGCCCACCAGCTTGGTGCCTGTCAGGGCGGTGATGCCGTCATCGTAGACGGCCAGCACACACAGCTCGTAGTCCCGCGACGACGCCAGGTCACTCAGTAGGAAGTACTTGTGGTCGGCTGGGATCATCCTGAACGAGAGGAACACAGTGACCAACAACAAATTATTCTTCGACGTCCGGATTTGTTCATCCTTTATAGGACAGGTTACGGTTGTGGAGACGGAATTATTTGGTGCTCGGTTTTGTTCATATTACTGAGAGAAACATTAAGAGTCTAAATAACAAGAATACCTCTTCTTCTTCTTCCTCTTCTTTCAGATGTTAATTACCTTCGCAAAATACTTTTGCGGAGGTTATGTTTTGATCGCTGTGTATTTATTTGTAAATATGTCTGTTTGTTATTCGCATAACTCAAAAAGTATTAAACCGAATCGCATGAAATTTGGTGGGATGATTGGCTGTTATCCGGGAACCATTTGATTAGATTTTGGGAGCGATCGGGTCAAAGGTCAAAATCATAAAAATGTCAAAATCATCTTTTTAACATAGCGTTTTTAATTTGTGTCTAATTTGCATGATACTAATGCCAAAATGTTCAGAACTTAATGCCCAATCGTGTGATATCCACCACGACACAATGCCGTCATTACCCTTGTTAGCGAAATGGGGGTCAAAGGTCAGGGACTCACGATACATCAATGGTTTTCTTTCGAATTAATAAATCAAGGCTGATGTTCATACATAATTCTTTTGTGATGTTTACCACAATATCTGGTATCAAGTTACATCAATTTACTGTTCCCCACACTCTCATGCCAAGTACCAAAAAGTGGCTGCGGCGAAGGTATGCGCTCTACCGAGTGCCCGTTCTAGTTATTTCTGTCTACGTACACCCAACCCGTTCTCATTCCCAACTCGTCACATGAAGACGGTTGGCAAGGAACCTTTGAAGGCCCTGCTTAGCCATGCGCGTCAAACTATGCAGGCTGCTGCGAAGCTTAATAATGAGATAAATAATTAGCTTTAATTTGTTAATGTCCACAAAATTAGATAGTGAACCAGACTGCAAAAACTCATAAATGGAGGGCGGGAGGGAGGAAAGATTCAAACAAAAAACAAACTTTCACCGAAATGAGAAGTCAACGTTGATTTATTTCTCTCGTAACTTCGTAGTTGACAATTTATTCCTAAACCTAGGTAAGTATTTTCTCCTGGGTCAACGTCATGACCCATCCATCCACATATAAATGCCGGAGTCATCTGTAAGTCTTTTAATGAGAGTCCGAGACAAGTCCGAGATCTTCAGAGGCGACCCAGTCGCCGGAATAAAACGTAGCCAATAGAATGAAAGATGCCTTTCAACAGAGCAAAATCCCAACTTGCGATGTGATTCTAAATGATATGGAAATCCATTGCCCTGAAGATGGCGCTCTGTGTCAACCCTGTTTACCACAGAATGATGTTCCCGTACAGATAAAGTGCTCACTCAATTACAGGTCAATTACATTTTCTCAAATTAAAAAGAAAACAAAACTACTTAAGAAAAAAAGAAATTGGGTCACATGGGACAAGAACAGCAGTGTCCTGGGTGAAAGTCCTGTGGCAACCACGCTGGGCTCCACTTCTGGGAAGCTTAATTCAGTGAAACTTGAAGACTTTTTAATCAAAATGAGCATCATTCTCAGTCCAAGGTAACCTTAAAACTAAACGTGCTGCTGCAAAGAGAAGACCGACCCCTTATCGTTCTGTCTCGGTCCGTCTCCATCCGATCAAGACCCACGTGTATAGATTATTGTATTGTATGTTGCAGCTTTGCTGATTGCAATGACTTCTGTTCTTGTTGTCCTGGGGACGAACAGAAGTAGAGATCCAACACAAAGGTTCAGTCAAAGATTGAATTTGAAGCATAACATTGAAGTGGAGGGAATATACACACAGAGGAAGGAGAGGCAGAGCAGAGGAGACGAGGCAATGGAGGACGCTGTCGCAATTTAAATTTCAACTTGAAATTCAAACTAATACTCAAATGGTACAAGGTAGAGTGGGATTAAAGGGAGAGGAGAGGGGAGGAAGACGGCGGCGCAGAGAAGGCAGACAAAGGAAGGAGACGCTGAGGGGAAGTGGTGAGAAGGAGGTGACAAGGTGAGACGGAGAAGATGAGAAGGAGGTCAGGGTGTGGAAATACAGAAGTGTCACAGCTGAGAGATGAGACACAACACAGACAGAAATGACAGAAACAAGAGAGACGACGGGAGTCTGTACTGAACAAATGATACAAATATATTGACCTGAAGCAGCACACACATTTTTTGCAGTTTGTTCCAGTTCCACTTTGGTCTCTTTGTTGTCGGTCCTGATCGGTTCACACAGCCTACTACACATTACTCAGCGCTGGGAACAAGAATCCATATTAATGGAAGGCTCATGACCCCTCACTTCATAACGTATCTGATACAGGAATAAAAAGATGATCTTTGAGGAAAACGTATCAAAAGCTCTAAGCCCAAGTAGCTCACGCTGTGTTGTAGCAGCAACTTCACGTTTCGGTTGTGAACATTTTCAGGAGCACTGACGCAAAATGATGCCTGATTAAAATATGTCACGAACAATTAGTACACATCTTTGATTGGGAAGATGACTTATACACAGAACTTCTCACACAACTAAATGATTGTGTTTTATTCAAATGTTTTGTTTTATTTGGAAAAAATCAGGTCATTAGAGTTATGAAATCTTACTATGTGAAAAAAAATAATCCTGTAAAAATGTAACTAAAACCAAATGAGTCTCTGTTGTGTTTTGGATGAAGATAATATTGTACTATTGTACCAGCACACATTTTGAATGTCCACAACCCTATGATATAATATTGTTGTATATACAATAGAGTGGAAATCTTGTGCTCAAATTGGTCAAATATTAGCTTTGCACAAGCAGCAGATGGCAGACTAACATGACAGGTATGCGCTTTCAGAGTAGAACGGGAGAAAACACTAAATGTGTCTGCGGAGCTCTTCTTGGTTTCTGGCAAAAATGTAAGGTGGATAGAAGGGAAGCTTAAAGGATAAATCTGGTGATATCACATACACTTTTCTTTATCTTCAAAAAATCCATAAAAAGACCCAAACCAACCACGAATGTTTCTACGAACAAGTATTGTCTGTGTGTATCAAAGCCTGATATGTCTTCTTCCTCTGGGCCACAGAGCTCCAGTAAAAGCCACCAATGAGCCACACTGTTGCTCTGGGTGACCCGTTCCTTCTTTGCCATGAACACAGCGGTTGTAGCTCAGTGGTAGAGCGGGCTCGTCTTCAATCAGAGACTCTTAACCCCGCATTGTTCCTGCAGGCTGTGCCTGCTGTGTATGCATGTTAGTTAGTCCTGATGGGCAGGTGGCACCTTGCATGGTAGCTCCTCCCATCAGTGTGTGAATGATGACGTGGAGTGTTAAAGAGCTCTGAGTGGTCGGAAGACTAGAAAAGAGATATACATGTACAGCCCATTTATCATTCACCATAGACTCTAAAGTCTTTGCTCAAAAAGAGGTTGAAGACAACCTCCCCGGTGTTGTAAAAAAAAAGACCGGCACAGCGAACCAATCGAAATTCTGGAGGGCGGTCCTTCATATTAGGGCGGTGACATGCAGAAGCCGTTTGCTCGGAAACACTGCTGAGCAGGAACACACACACACGCCTATTGTTTCCACAGCTGCTCTGCTAACGTGTTAACGGTGCACTTACTGTACTATTGCTGGGCAAAGAGTAAAAGTCGTCTTGGAGCTCTCCTCCCGCCAGCTAACGGCTACAGAATGTGACTCGCAGGTTGTAAGGTGATCACGAGTCGGTCCCGATTCCTTAAAAGACCAGGGAACAGCTTGTAAGCTGAGCAAAGCAAAAATTAAAATAAAAAAGACAGTAGAGTATTCTGGGAGATGTTATCGATGGAATAATAACTGAGTGGAGAAACATGGGCGCTGTGAACTAGGCCACCCTCTAAAATACACACACACACACACACACACACACACGGGTCCTGCTGTAAGAGGAAGAGGTCCACCCAGAGTGGATTTTGAAAGGCCGAAATATAGTATCGATAGTTTGGGGCAGGAACAAGCCAATAGTCGATTATTGAGCATTTAGCAGCTACATTGAAGACATTTCACTCAGGAGTTGTTGGAGAAATACTGGAACATTCTCCAAAATACTGGATTACTGTAAGTCTTCATGTTATTTAAACAACTACTGTGCTGTATGGATCAGCAAAATATTTTTTTCGTATGGCAAATAATCCATAAATAGGTTTAGGTAACTATATCGTGACCATTAAACAGCCCAATCTCCGTACTTTACTTACTATGCCTGGACAATAATTGTCATTGGACGTAAATTGTGAGGTCCTCCACTGGGGACTTACCTCCTGCGTATATCGGGCTGAACCAAACCAGGGCTTAGAGAATGTTGGACTCAACAGGGAGACACAAACACCCAGAGGTGTGGACTGGAGTCACCAGACTGGAGTCACAAATCTGATGACTTTAGTGTCGACTCGCCAAAGTCAAAAGACTTGGAACTCGATTTGGACACCAATGACTTTGATTAGACTGGAGCCGTAGCTTCCCGGAGATTTAAAAAGTACATCATTTAAAATCATTCGTTTGTGTATCAGATTTATACATCAGTGTGAACGTGCGTTATCTGCCACGGAAGAAGTGTATCAAAAGTCACGTGTAAGAAGACGGCCAATCAGGAGACCCGCTGAGTCGTAACCGCTGACTGTATTTGATAAATGTGAGTCACACGCGTGGCTGGAGATTCAGTTACAAACTCTCCACAGACATTGGCAAATAACTTTGGTGCAACTTTGCGGGATTTTGGAACGCCACAACTTGGCAAAGTGTATTGCTCTTTTACTGCGATTAAAGCCAAGTATGGTCTAGAACAGCTTGCTAAACATAATTGTGTCACTGGCGTCAATTGTGTCTACTGCCAATCACGTGAATATGCTGTATATAAAGGAGTGAGTTATCATTTTCGCAGTACCCACGTTTCTTGAAGGCAATGTAGTTGAGGCAGGTCGTCAGCCATCTTTGTTAAGCTGTCACTCAAGATACCACGCCCCTGTAGTTGAAACCACGCCCCCCACGCCACATCCCGGCCAAAAGTCTGAACCTGAAAAAAAAACGATTTGAACCCGAAAAAAAAAGATTTGAAACTGTAAAAAAAAAGATTGAAAGTTGAAAATATAAAATATGCTACTGAAAAATGAAAAAATATATTTTATTCGAAAAAAACAAAAACATAACTGAATCTAAATCATATTTAAACCAACAAAACTTTTCATACACTTATTTTTATTTTGAATACATTGTTGAATTTTTCAATGTTCAAGACCAAAACTTGAATTTTCAGGTTCAAATCTTATTTTCAAACGAACAAAACTATTGGCCTGGATTTAGCTCCATACACTCGCGCCCCCGTAGCTCTGCGTTTCTGCTGGGTGTGTAAGGAGGCAACTGTTTGCTTCTGTATTGGGTTTATGCAGCTTTCAACATTTTAAATGAGCACACTTACAGCGACAACCTTGAACAATCAGCTTTGGCACTTCTGTACTTTACTAAGGACCACGACTGGATCTGAGAGGCCAAGAAAGAGTGTGTGCTTGTACATGTCCTTGTGTTTGTGTTGAAACCTGCATTCTCTCTACATTTGTGTTTTCCTGCAGGTGTTTGTGTGTGTGTGTGTGTGTGTGGGTCTGTGTATGCCCTATATGTGTGTATGTGTGTGTGTATGTGCGTCCTATATATTATTCAGGTGTCAGCCGGTGCAGGGCAGTACCTATTTATCAACACTGGAGCGGAGGTGGCGAGACAAGAAATGGAATTATAAAGCCTAGCTGGACCCACTGGGCATTTGTGTTATACGTGTGTGTGTGTGCGTGTGGCTCTGTGTGTGTGTATGTGTGTCTGTGTGTGTGTGTGCGCGTATTTCAGAGATGGAATCAGGGAGGGAGAGTATAAAGAAAAAGATAGTGTCTCTACAGAGAAGTGCCTCAGTGTGAGTATGTAACTGTGTGTGTGTGTGTGTGTGTGCACGCGTTCGTGTACTAGAGAGAGACACACCCGGCCTATTATAGAGGTCTGCAGCGTTCTGGGTCAAAGTAATGGTTGAATGAAGGCCTCAGGTTCTCTCTCCCTCTTTCGCTCACTCTCTCTCTTTCACACACAAACTGACACTCGCACACACACACACACACTAAATGTACAGCTACTGTTGTTGCCCGTGGCCCTTGCTGGAGGTAACTCATGTCTCAGCCGGAGGCTCGGAGACAGAAGGTGACGCAGCAAATACATGCAGGTACACACACGTATGCAGGGGCCACCATAACACAGCGACTATCTGCACTAACTTACCGTTTCAAGTAATGATTAACTTTATTACGTTGTACTCTAACCATAAAGGAATTCTATTGTATTCTAGTCGGTAAACACTGCTTTTTTTGCTCTCCCCGAAATGTTTATGGATGCTGGATTCATGGATTTCTCATTGTGACCGTGTGATTCTAACATATGAAAATAGGACTTGCATATGCACTCAACCACCCTTGCAATGTGCATTAATTAAAGAGTCACTCCACTGGTTTTACATGTCATGGTTTATTGACTCCTGTGTAAGAAAGTCTGACTTTCTTTCACTGGAGGTTTGGGGTTTGAAAGGGAGGGTCCACCAGATGTAGTAAATGTTTCTTGATTACATGACATGTATACATGTTATCTATATCCATATCTATAAATTCCAATTAATTTCTTCCTATTTCGCTCTTCTTTTAGAGTGAAAAATGGCAACAAGGCACTCAAACCATCTACTGTTAATCGGCTCATTACGGTTAAAGGCGTTTGCACAACTAAGTCCATCTTTTTGTTCCAAAATAGTCTGATGTTCCGTCCGTCACGCTGACACACCACGTACCAAACTTAAGTCTGACGTTAAAGTTTTCCGAGTTGTTTGACCTCTCAGAGCCACCGTATATGCAAACGCTGGCATCCGAGATGGTGTTTGAATGATTGTGGCTGGTGGTTGCAGACAAGCTCTGAATCTGGGACTGACTAATGTGAAGGGATTGTGCTCGAGGCAGCTAAACGATAGCTCCTCGCTAACGTCATTCATTCATCCGCCCCGCTTGGGACTATGATCCATGGACCCGCACAATTAATTAACTTATGTCTTGTACTGCAGTTTTCTCAACACATATATAAGACAGATTTTTTTAAAAAACACACCTAATGAAAAAGGACTTGGTGTGCCCATGAAACAGGCTTCACGTCCTTGTGTTATTTAAGCCGACCTCTTTGTGTATTTGTGAGCAGACCGAGTTATAACGTACACTCCAATGAAATGTACAGCAGCAGTTGGAGCGCACAGACACTGAAGGTCATCCTTTTATATCTTCCATATTGCCCTTGGCCCATGGGCACCGACCACGTTAGAGAATTAGGAAAAGGTCCAAGATAACAGCAGTGTAACTACGTCAACATTGGCAGTGTGTGTGTGTGTGTGTGTGTGTGTGTGTGTGTGTGTGTGTGTGTGTGTGTGTGTCATTTAAGGCAGTTTATAATTCAATGCTCATAATGACATGGAACACATTGAAAGCCACATAGGATTTGCAGTGGCCACAGCCGGCTGAAATAGAGCCACTCGGGATGGAGGCACGATACTAAACCCGACACATCACCGTGTGAATGAAATGGTCGTGAGCTCCCATACTTGGGATGCTCCATTATTAACTGACACAGGGCTGAACTGAGAGAAATGTGTTTCGATCTGCTTTCTGGAACCGCCTGCGTACGTCTTTTTTCTTCTTCTGTGGAGCAAAGGTCGCAGGTTTGATTCCTGGTACATCCTGTCTAACTGTCAACAATACAAGACGGCCATCGCTCTGGATGCGATCGATAACTTGAAGGTCATTACCACCGAGATCCTGTTCTCACATGAAGACTGAGGGCCGTTATCATTTGTTTGATTGCCTCAATAAGCCGATGTTCAGCTGACGACTGTGAGAAGTCTCTTGTCTCGACTGTAAAGCGTGATGGCATCAGGAACTGTGTGCTGTTGGTTTCCATAGCAACGTTGTGCTTTTTCAATCCTGTCTGCGATCTTCTCATCGCCTTTGTTCCAAAACCTGAACCAATGGCTGGTTCAGTCTAAAAGGAGTCAATCTTGACGTCCTGGTCGGAGAAACATAATATGTCCTCCAAGAAAAAAGCTGCAATAAAAATAAAATTAACATAAAATTATTATGTTAAATAACTAAATCCAAACACACATTTACTCCAGTATTGTACTTTTGAGCTACTTTGGCATTTTCATTTTTGCCTGCTTCATACTCCATTTAGAAGCCTTTTTATTCAATACTCTACATAATAACTACATGAATAAATAAATACTATGAGATTAATGAATATGGCTATGAAACCTATACTGTCATAAAGAAGTCTGCCAATAAATAGATACATGAATCTAAATATATAAATGAGTCAATGTGGTTAGATAAATAAATACATATGCTTATTTTTGAAAGAGGAATACTCTTATTTAATTCAGGGGACTACTTTATGATGACAATTTCATTTATTTTATTTATTGTTTGATTACCCCATTTATTTTACCATATCTTTTTTTTCTATTCAAATGAATGGCGCTCATTTATCAGATTACTACTTACTTACTACAAATCATGGATACTCGTCATTTCTGTAGACCCTTTTCGAATGTTGGCTGTCGGATTAATTCAAATCTTATTTGAGGTTAATCCATCATAGTGAACACACATTCTGTTGTGAAGAACCATACAATGCCTTGAATGAAGAATTGAATGCACATTGGATAAAATAAAAAAGACTAAATACATGGAGTTTGGTTCAAAACGTGTTCAAATCCACGCCCCCTTTGTGCACTTAAATACATGCTATGTTTCAATAAAATGTTGAGACTGTATTTATTCTCTCCAGAAATGTGGAGTCAAAGTTCCTGTTTTAGTTTTTCCAAAAGTTGTGATATTGCTATTTAACGTATGTTTATTTGAAATTAGTGTGGGGGTGTGTGTTTGCTTTAATAGATGTGATAACATTATGTAAAATGATATCAAGCTATCTGGTGTGGTGCAGTGTTGACTCTCTTATGGATGTTATGTTTCTTTTGTTATGTGGACCCCAGGAAAGTAGTTACTGTTGTTGTTACGGCAGCGCATGGGGATCTAAATCAACTAAACTTAGCTTGTAAAACGTCTGCGCTGCGGTAAAAGCACATTTATGTAATCGTCTCACACCTGTTATGCAACTTTGACAAAACTACTTCAGGCTGGTGTTGTTTAACACTTGATGTGAAAAAAGAGTCAGATTAATGTAAACATATGGCGGCCTGTAACTGCAACAAAAACAAATAAATCAAACGCATTAATCGCTTGCATGACGATAACCTGTATTGTAAAGTAAACTATATAAAGCAGATGGCTGAAAAAAGAGGCTTTGTGCAGACCGCCAGCAGCAACACAAATAAAACCACAACAATACGTGTGAAGTCTTCTGAGGCCCCTGAACCAACCAGCAGATGGGGCCACAGAGGCATGATGGGATTTTTGAATAAAGGTGTACTAAGACAACATCCGACGGGGGGGGGGGGGGGGGGGGGGGGGGCAAAAGGCCGAGTGTGTAATTGACAGCAATGGGTCAGAGTTATACAATTAGTGGTGGACCTGGGAAGCACCTGGCAGGGTGTCAGCCATCGGAAGACACTGAGCCGAGGAGAAGCAGAGAGAAAAGCTCAGCCGTAATCCATTAATCCAACACCGGGAGAAAGAATGTGAACCCGTTTCATGACCAAACAGTCTTTCACGCAACACGGCGCTCCATTCCTGAAAATTAATTGTCGAGTCAAACAACCTCCGAACAACAGCATCAACAGAACCTTCTTTTATCCTTTTCGTTCCCGAAAAGGTAACTTTACGGAGCATTCCACTGGACACGAGAGGTATGAAATATACTCGGATAATTCCCTGAGCAAGACGCAAGGTTAAGGGCGAGAGGTTTTTCCTCGACATACTCAGCTTCTCATCCTCTGAATATCAACAAGGAAAGGTAGCGAGCAGAGCAGAGAGGAGAGGAGAGGAAAAACAAACCAGACAAGATAAATTGAGGAGAGGGGGATGAGTAGAGGAAGAACGAGACATGATATATATTAAGCATAAGAAGCATGGAACATGTGCGGGCACACATTTAATACGATGGCTCATTCACAACTCGGTACACCGGAAAAAAATAATGCGTGTTTGGTGTCACACAGATAGTTAAAAACAGGAGCAGCGAAAGAAAGTGATAACCAGCAACGAGTCCTTCCTGTCTGTTTGAGACTGATGTTTAAACTGATGTGCAGGACATAAACACAATAAATAGCATTGAAGATAGCGTCCTTCAATCAGAGGATCGGAGGTTCGATCCCCGGCTCCGCTAGCCATGTCAATGTGTCCTTGGGCAAGACACTTAAACCCCAAATTGCTTCCATAGCTGTGACTACAGTGTGTGAATGTTAGTTACTGCTGATGGTCAGGTGGAACCTTAGATCCTCCCATCAGGGTGTGAATGGGTGAATGATGTCATGTAGTGTTAAAGAGCTTTGAGTGGTCGGAAAACTAGACCAGCGGCCTTCTGGGTGAAAGATGGTTTTGTTGGACCCCTCCCCCTCTTGCCCACAGGAGCTATTGTGGTCTTTATAGTCCCTTGTTCACGATTACGTGGATTAACAATGACATGATTTTGTGGAATATCATTTCATGAATAAAACATAACAGCATCGCTTGCATGATGACAACCTGAGATTGTAGATGGCAGATGGCTAAAAACATGAAAATCCACTGGATTAATGTCTTAATTTGATCACATTTTATATCTATAAATGCTGGATGAGACAAGCCTGATAGTTGAAGTGGAAGCAGAAGCTTTCGGAAAAAAAAACTATGGGGGTCTAATTTCATGTTCAGGGTTTCAAGAACCTTACAGTATTGCTGGTCAGGTGGTAGTGGTCTTGATTGTCCTGCTGGGAAAGACAGGATCGTCTGGCCTCATAAGGTGACACTGGGCACTGACACACGACGGCGAGAGACAAAAGAGAAAGATGAAGAGCGAGACGGCTGGCGGAGGAGACAGCGGCCATCATTAGTGGGAAAAGGTCAGCGTGGCCTCAGGTAGTGCTTCCCATAGCAGCTGCACACACCAGACATGTGTGGTGAAAGGGTCAAGAGATAATGGTGTCAGATATACATACTGGTCCGCTGAATGGATGATTGAGGTGTTAATTTAAGTCGGCGATTAGAAACTTGTTTGATTGTGCTTAGGGTTGCAACGGTGCGGAAAGTTTCCACGGGAATTTTGGCTCGGGAATTAAAAAAATAAATAAAAATGTGCCTACGTTTTTTTGCAAAAGCATATAACAGGGAACTTAAATGTAGTTGAGAACAAGACTATGCACGCCTAGCTCAGCTGGACCCTGAATGCAGCTGGTTGGGAACATTGTCTGCCAGAAACATAAACATAAACATAAAACGTTCTGTTGTTTTTGAACGTCTTTGTCATCAGTGTTGCGTCTGAACATTTCAGCCCTATGCCTGGCAAGTGTGACAGCGCCGAGTTGCGTAGAGGCCAAGAGCGGTATTGCAGACAGATAGAGATTTCACTTATAGCTCGCAACATATTGAAAAAAATAACTGAACTAGTTCATTTTTTCGAGCTGTGAACTTAGTTCAACATTTTGAATTATGAACTATGAACTGAACTAGTTCATGTAGAAAGTGAACTTTCCCAACACTGTTTGTCATTACCTAGCATATTGATTACTTGGTAAACTGAAGCCATGTTCATTTTAATACCAAGTTTATTTGTATACAGTAGATTAACTTTTTACACCAGTGAGGAGGACGTTGATGAGGTCCAGGAAGAAAGCATTTAGACCTGAAAGGATTCAGGGAAAAACACCCCAAAAACAATTTGGGTTGGGGGGTGGTGATCATAGGGAATACACTTTTTTATTCAACGGTCATGTTTTTGTTGTTCGATGAAAGAATAAAGTTCTACTCACAAAATGTCAAAAAAGTCAAAAATGTCATTTTTAAAAGTTGTATTATAAATGTTTGCATGCATGTCTGCTTATGACAAGGTAAATACAGTTAAGTTACCCCAAACTTCCAGTTTATTCCTGTTAATTCCCGTTAATTCCCGTATATTCCCGTTTTATTCCCGTTAATTCCCGTAGAAAGTTTCCAACTTTGAATATTCCCGGAATTTTGCAACCCTGATTGTGCTACCTTAAAGGACTCATCAATGGCATAACACCTCTTTATGGTACACATTATGAAATGCCTAATGTAAGCATACATACTTTGGAACTAGAGGGGCACAGAAGAGAGGCCACACTGCCTCAAAATGAAATGGGTTATTCCTCTGGCCCGTGCTCCATCTTCCACCGAGTTTCACGAGTTTCATTACATGACTGACTTTAGCGACTCCCCAATGAAAGGCCACATCAGCACTGGTCTCACAGTAGAACTGGAGAGAAAGAGAATCCAGTCCTTTTAGAGGTGAGCATACTTTGTACACTGTAGGCCGTCTGACATCGTCGTTCTAAGAGCCACTAAGAATAATTCCTAATGTCTTGACACTGAACACTCTTGAAATGTAGTTTTTTGCTTTTATGTAACAGCGAAGATGATGTAAGATCTGAACCCCCTCCCCACATCCCCCAACGTCTGGAGCAGTGACACCGAGGGCAGAGCTCTGAGTCTGAGCAGTGGAGAAAAACCTTTTGATTTGATCTTGGCCTAAAAGCTGTCATCTTCTGGACTGGCGGTTTTACTAACTGGAGAACTAGCGGGACAACATGACATTTGGCTAATGGAGGGAGAGGAGGGAAGAAGAAGAAGAAGAAGTAGAAGAAGAAGAAGAAGAAGAAGAAGAAGAAGCAAGACGGGGAGGAGGCAGAAGGGACGAGGTGATGGAGCGAGGGAAGAGAAGGAGAAGAAAGATGGCATTAAAAACGAAGGAGAGTTGTGGGAGAAGAAGAGGAAAAGCCTCATCATCTCAGCAGAATATGATCGGCTGTCATTTCCTGCACCCTTGCTCCCCTTTCTTCCTCACACACACACACACACACACACACACACACACACACACACACACACAGCAAGCCTTTCATGCAAATACACATATTACATTTGGGGAAAGAAAGAGAAAGAGGAGCAGATGAGAATATTAAAAAGAAGGGGAATCAATAGATTAATTTCCTGGTGCCGACAGAGGTTGATCTCTAGATCCCCAGACCCATAATCCTTAGTGTGTGTGAGAGAGAGTAAGCAAGAGAGAGAGAGAGAGAGAGAGAGAGAGAGAGAGAGAGGTGAAGGGTAAAGCTGGTAAGGTTATTCTTGCCCCGGGGTAGAACTGAAAAAGAAGGACGGCACATTGTAAAAATAAAACTCCCTCTCCACTTGTCCTCTCCTCCCCTCCCCTATCTACCCCTTCCAACAGGCACAGGGGGGAGAGAGAGTGAGTGAGAGAGATAGAGAGAAAGAGAGAGAGAGAGAGAGAGAAATGAGGAAATGTCGATCTGTTATCTCGACGGTTCAGTTCACGACTTTTCTGCCAGCGCAGCACGTTTTGCTGAAAACCTGAGAGTGCGATGAAACTGAGATGAAAAGGAAAAGAAAAAGGAGCCACAGAGGCAAAGAAGGGGAGGAGGTGCTGAGATGGGCAACCACGCAGTCTGAATGCACCACCAGAGCAGCTTCCTTCGCTCTCTCCCTCTCTCCATCCTCTCTTTGGGAAATAAGCTCTATGTTAAGATACCACTAACTAAAGTGTTTTGGCTTTTGCCAAAATACATTTTGAAAGACATGTCATATACCCTTTTCTAAGCCCCGCCTCCATTCACTCCTGTCAAGGTAGGCCGACCTACCTTGCAACCCACACGGTCACTAACTGCACTCCCTACCTTAGCATGGAAGTGCTAACGCTAGTCAATGACGTGCTAACATTCCGTGCTCCACAGGTTTTATATATGTATTATATATATACTTTTTATATATCTCCTTCCAACCTCTCTGAGTGTCACGAATACATAACATTTAACGATGACTAGCAGCAAATCCGGTCAGAGCTGGACGACGCTATGACTGAGATCAGTGGTTAGCAGGTCCATCTTTCAATCATTATTATTAGTATGTAATTCTACATTTGAGTCAGTCTCCCACTGAATACTGTGAGCTGTAGCGATGCTCGTTGCTGTGTATCTTCTCCTCATGTTACAGCTTAAAGGTAGAGAAGAGGAGAGGCTATGCAAGTGGGAGTGAAAACTAATCTGTCAATCTGTGCCCAATTTAAAAAAAAAAAGAAAACGGGACAAGTTTCCTTATATCTATTTCATGTGTAACACATCATTTGTTCAGCTGAACTGTGCTCCCCGTCGTCACGGGCAGAAGTTAGAACCATGATGATGGTCACTGAACTTCTAAGAATCACATTGCCCCATTTGTCACCCCATTATTATAGGGCAGCGGCCTGCAGAGAAGAGCCGGCGGGTTTGGACTGCGAGATCAGCTGCCGGGAAAATGAACGAGCAAAACCCCCTCCCTCCCTCCCTCCCTCCCTCCCTTCCTTCCTTCCTTCCTTCCTTCCTTCCTTCCTTCCTTCCTTCCTTCCTTCCTTCCTTCCTTCCTTCCTTCCTTCCTTCCTTCCTTCCTTCCTTCCTTCCTTCCTTCCCCGCCATCCCTCAACGACCTCCATGATGAACGCAGAGCTGCTGCCACACCACCAGCTGACTGCGGCCACTCAGCTCATGCGGTTAATGCAGTTCAGCAGTTTTGGACGGCTCCCAAAAGTGAGTGTCAAAACGGCCCGGGGGAATAACAGCGGGCTGGCTCCCTGGACTTTTCCCCTGGAAAGATAAAAGGTTTGGACGAGAATTGTGTGGGGAAGCCGACTGCGTTCGCACTTTTATAGCAATGTGGGTGGGGGGATGTGCCCACGTGAGGAACAGAAGTAAAATGTCTGCCAGTATGTGACTCACTCCTACAGTAGCGCATCCCTCCTTCACTGCTCTGAGAAAGCAGAGGAGGTGCAGAGGGCCTCCTCATCCAGATTCCAGAAGGTCTGCTGCAGACTCTCTTCTTGAACACCTTGATCCAAGCAGCTGTTCTCTTCTTCCCTATACCTACTGGTTCAAGCCTTTGTTACTTCTAGACTAGATTACTGCAACTCCTTATTATCAGGCTGCTCTAATAAATCTCTTAAGTCCCTCCAGTTGATCCAGAATGCTGCAGCTTGTGTACTAACAAAAACTAAGAAAAGAGATCACATTACTCCTGTATTAGCTGCTCTGCACTGGCTCCCTGTAAAATCAAGAATCACATTTAAAATTCTTCTCCTCACCTACAAAGCTTTGATTGGTGATGCACCATCATATCTTAAGAAGCTTGTAGTACCATATTGCCCCACTAGAGAGCTGCGCTCACTAAATGCGGGGCTACTTGTGGTTCCTAGAGTCCTAAAAAGTAGGATGGGATCCAGAGCCTTCGGTTATCAAGCTCCTCTTTTATGGAACCAGCTTCCACTTTCAGTCCAGGAGGCAGACACAGTCACCACATTTAAGAATAGACTTAAGACTTCCTCTTTAATAGTGCTTATAGTTGGGGCTGAATCAGGTTTGCCCTGGTCCAGCCCCTTGATATGCTGCTATAGGCTTATAGGCTGCTGGGGGACGTTTTAGGACACACTGAGCTCCTCTTTCCTCTTTTCTCTGTCCACGAATTTACATCTATCCATTGCACATTACTAACTCTACTTCCTCTTTGTGACTTCACGTCCCATTTGGTTTGTTAAAAACGTGAGCAATTGACCACTTCTTCTACGAAAAGGTGCAAGATGGAAATGTTCCTGAATGTAGAGTGAAAATCAAAGCTGTGCCTCAAAGGTTTTCTGCGTGAGGTCCAGACTTGTGTATATATATATAACACCTTGCACCGCACCATGACGTAAATATGCACACTGGCGCGGCAAAATGAGAAGCAGCCATTTTGTTTTAGGAACCAAATCCCATTTCATTGGGAATCAAAAGACACCGAGATCATTACAGACTAGGTGGTGCTCGGCAGATGGAGTGACGGTAATCACAGCAATGGAGGTGGTGCGATGCAGAGCACTGCACGGGACTCCGTATGCGGTGGTGTAGGCGCTCGGTGCCGGAGCCGCTCTGGCTGCAGAGTCTCCGTAAAGCCCGGGCACCAGACTGCAGAGTGGGCGTCGTGAGTCTCCTCTGTTGCACAGTGGAGAAGGCCAATAACTCTGCCAGAGAGCTAAACTCCCGTCATGAAATGTTTGCACTCAAGAGTGAAAAGTACAAGCACTGCTGCTGTGAGCTGAAACTGGTGCTTTTTACTTGAGTCACGGACGCAAAGGGAGGCCAGAAAAGCCCCAACAGCTGGCTGCCTGTTTATAATGGAAAAGAGCGTTTACAGTGGCCAGCAGGGACAATGTTTATGAGCAAAGATGGAACGTTACCTGGGTCTTGAGATCTTCATCCTTTTGCCTTTAGAATTGCTTACGACTGCCTTTAGAATTGCTTACGACTGCAACACAATTGATTAACACAATCAATTATACAGTGATAGTCTTATTAATATTATGGCATTGATTTCAGCCATTTTGCTTAGTGCTTTAGATTCTGGACTCAAAATATTGGCCAAAGACAAATGTTTCTGAAAGAGTGCTATCTTGTGACTCGTTTCGTTGACCGGTTTTCTTGACCCCACTCTCATCCCTACTCTGAGGAGCCACTGGAGGGTGTAAATGCCAACAACGGCTGGTGTGAAAATGGAGAGGGCAATCTTTCTTTCACTTCCCATACTCCTGGTTTTCCCAGCCGAAGTGGATAATCAGACAGTTGACCTTTGAAGCCCTGGAGGGCTGCATGCCAGTGCCTTCAGCAGGGTGGATGTGAACAGAGAGGCCCAGCAGTACCTTTCGTAAACACTGGAGCAAGTCAGAAAACACACAGCTCTTTTCAGCTCTAATGGCCAGCAATAGTCATATGTAGCCATTATACCACTGTTCCCTGATTGTCACTTTGTAGCATCAGCGTCCTTTGGAAATGACATGTTCTCAAGAACAAAACACATGTTCAAATTTTTGGAATACGTTTGCTGATCTAACAACCATCGTGGTGAAGGTTTGGCTAGCTTTCGGCACAAAAAGACACTTGGATAGGGTGAGGCAAGGACTTCTCACCTGGGGTCACATAATGACTTTGTTCAAGTAGGGAGGCTTCCACCAAGAACTGCTGGATTAAGCACTGAGGATGGTCCTTCTCAGTTTAAGTGACACTTCCCCACCGCCGCACACCACTGGATGTCGTTGAACTGCAGCCTAAGTGACAACGACCTCTTGCAGCTGCAGTTATTGTGCCTATTGTCCGCCTCAAGCCAAAGCGAAACCAGTTCGATGTCGTTGTGGAGCCAAAGCTTCCTGTCTTCTTCTGGGAGTCCACACTGGTTTATTTTAAAGGCCAAATAACACCAAGCTACAGTATGGGATGAGTCTCTCGTTCTTTCAATGTACAGCT
The DNA here is from genome assembly GCF_009769545.1 of Cyclopterus lumpus. Lineage (NCBI taxonomy): Eukaryota > Metazoa > Chordata > Actinopteri > Perciformes > Cyclopteridae > Cyclopterus > Cyclopterus lumpus. The sequence continues at coordinate 13,993 of NW_022974920.1, read as the reverse complement.
CTGCCATTGAGCACTCAGCACTCAGCCTTACACACAAACGAGTAACGTGACTGTAACAGCAACTGTCCAAAATAACATACACCTCTGACTCTTGGCTGTTTTATTATTACAGCGTACAATGTGACAAACGGGGCATTAAATACACACTCGTGGGTGGAGATGAAAACGGATTACGGTAAAAACCTGAGATCCCCCGTACAGTTCAACCTGAAATCGCTTGGCACTTGACCACATGTTCTCTCCAATCCAATGGTCACTCTTTGGTTTTCACTCAAAATGAGAATTGGGTCTGTGGACACATTTCAGACAGTCATCTGTCAGCCCTCCAAATGCGTGGTAATAACTCTCAATTATGCATCCTGAATGACGTTGCTAGGTTACAGAGCTGGCTGAAGTGGCTGATGGGACCATCCAGCGGTCAGTTGGTATCACGAACCAATCAAGGGTCCTCACTCAGCCACTTGGCAGCTTGAGTCTGAAACCTGATCTCAAATCCACATCTGGTGATTAAGATGTGCAAATCAGCTGCTGCCTAAAGGATTCAGGGGTTTGGTGACGAACACCCACAAAAATGTTACCTCCTCAAAAATGCACGATTCAATATACTTAATAGATTACCGCATCAGCGTTTGATCTGATTTCTGGCTCCCACATTTGCACTGCATGAACATTTGATGTTTTCTGGACAGTATCTTTTATGTGCAATGTATTTGTGTGTTTTATTTTACTGCAGAGTTCAAAGAGTTTTTTGCTCTACATCTTTCCCCCTTTGAGCATTTTTCTGCATAGTCTTTGTTTTAAGTAGCAGGAAATGATTACATTACATTAATCTTAATGTTCTGTCTGGATGTACTTATTAATTTTCATATTTATGCCACGACATCTTTTACTTTCCATTCAGCAGTGTATTGCAGCCACAGATGTACCATATTGAGAATGTATGTGGTGTTGTCTTGTTTTAGGATGTGTATTTCAGAAATAAAATGTATTCAGCTCTGAAATGGGTCGATATTATCTTGAATTCTCATTTCTGCTTAAAAATAAAAAAGAGAGATGGTGAGATAAAGCACTGAACCAATTTGATATCGGTTGCCGGAAGGCCAATCACATTGTTTTTTTCCTTCAGTTTACTCGTCTTTTGTTGCTCACTGAGCTGTTCATATATAAAAAATCCTGACACAGCCTGAAAAACCCTGAAACGGTCTCCTACGCGCCAAAGACCTTGGTGTTAACGACTCACACGGGGATGATGTGTGTTTGGAGCAAAGAAAAAAAAAAACATGTGCTCCTCCGATGGCCCCATTTCCAGAGTTGGAGAGTCGTTCTTCCCTTTCATTTAAGTGGGGGCGGTGCACTCGGGATGCCGAGGAAGAAGAATGCAGCAGCCTGCAGCGCAATGAGCTTTACGTCGTGATGTGGAGAGACTGCGAAGAGGATGTGTTGTGTTGCTCACAGCGTTGAAACAACACGTTGACGGCTGTTTCCAGTGTTTGCGTGACAACCACGAGCAAAGGAAACCGATCAGGTGAGCCATGACATTGGTTTAGATCACAGAAACTACCGGTTACAACCTCATAACATATCACAAATTGCATGTGAGCTAAAAATGGATATGCGATACGTGAATAAATAACAAATTCTCACCATCAACCCAACATTTACTTCCATATGCCATATTTCTGCATAATAAAACATCATTTTAAGCAAGCCGTGCTTAGACTTGAGGCGGCATTCATGTTAATTTCGCCCGTTGGCAACTCATATTTTTTCCCCCCATTATTCCGGCACTCCATGGCTGCAGCATGACACTGGCTCACTTCCTCCACCTGTTTTCATTGTGTAAGAGACTTTGCTTTTTCCACCTGCTGAGCACACACCACAATCATATGAATGCATGCACACACACACACACACACACACACACACACACACACACACACACACACACACACACACACACACACACACCATGTGGTACACATTTTTAGAAACACAATCAGCTGTTCCCTCTGTTCCTGCAGTGACCTGGAGACCTCCACCAAGACTGCCATATGTAAAATGTCCCATCCTCTGCTGCTACACTGGGGGTGTTACCACGGACTATGTTCAGACAGCTGCCTGCTCAGAGCCTGATACACCAAGAAAAATACAGAGTTGCGGCACAGCCAAACATCATTGAAAACCACCCTGAGCTCTCGTTTGTGACCAGACAGATCAGGCTGAGTTTGAGGTAATCACGTCTCAAATGACGCAACAGACATAAAAAAAATTGATGTCGTAGTGCGAGCAGAAAAAAGGCGGATTTAAATATTTCGCACAGTGTGAACATCATAAAAGCTTCAACGGAGAGCTGGAACCGGGTGATAGAGAACACATGTGTTACCGTGAGACAGAATGAAACAATGTGCTATTTACAGGGATTTAAATCCACAGGATGCAAATTGAAAATACCCTCTATTTATCAAAGCATCCAGCCTCGTCAACCACCCTGCAGTAACTGGATTTATGTACTTAATGTTCCCTCGGAAAGATGCACCACTCTTTTTCTCCCTATAAGTCATTGTCATTTACGAGCGCTCTTTCCCACAATTGATGGATCACTCTAAAAAAAAGCCATTGTTTAATATGTGATGTTTATGATGTAACTCCACTCATATGTTTGGCCACAGCAGAGAGGGAAATGTGTTTCACGCAGGGTTTCAGTACACGACACTTCTGTCTGAACACGTGTTTTAAAGATTCAAGAGAAAAACCCAGGCGTGCAGATAACCTTTTTCTTTCTTTTCAAAGGACTGTATCTTTGCCCCTTACCTATATATGAGGATGTCATCTGAGGAGCTGTTGTACTGGATCTGGTACATACGGACCCCTGGTATGTGGTTCTGCGGGGGCCATCTGATGGTGGCAGAGCCGGACGTTAGATCCGACACGCTGACCCTCTGCTGATCGGACCGCGCCTGGCCGCCGCTGGCGTTGGACTTGATGGACGTGGGGATGTCCGAAGGCCCCGGGTCGGGGTCCAGTTTGGGGTCAAAGTGCGGCGAGGGGTTGACGACCAACTCAACTGGGGCAGTGGCCTCCCCGGCTGCATTGGACGCTATACACGTGAACTTTCCAGAATCCTGGAAAACGTTGGAAAAGAAAAGACTTAGCTTTTACCTTTACAATAAACAGACCATGAATCTTTTATTCACTTAATTTATGACTGAATTTAGGGGGGAGTTAAACAATCATTAGAACAAAGACCACATTTCCCACTGACAAAGCGATAGCAAAACCAAAATGTTCTTGGCAAACCATTGAATATGCTAACTGCCCCGCTAAACTAATAAAGGATTATCTTATCTTATCTTATCTTAAATGCAGGCAGGAATAGCATTTGCAGTTCCTGATGTTGCTCTTCAATGTAATAGCTCTGACAGCAATCTGAACTAATTTCTATATAGACTTTCTTCCTGGACCTAATCAAAGTCCTCCTGCTGTACAAAGTTAGTCTACTGTATACAAATAAACTTGGTATTAAAATGAACATGGCTTCAGTTTACCAAGTAATCAATATGCTAGGTAATGACAAACAGTGTTGGGAAAGTTCACTTTCTACATGAACTAGTTCAGTTCATAGTTCACACATTTTAAAATGAACTAGTTCAGTTCATAGTTCATAATTCAAAACGTTGAACTAAGTTCACAGCTCCAAAAAATTAACCAGTTCAGTTATTTTTTTCAATATGTTGCAAGCTATAATTGAGATCTCTATCTGTCTGCCATACCGCTCTTGGCCTCTACGCAACTCGGCGCTCTCACACCAGGCATAGGGCTGAAACGTTCAGACGCAACACTGATGACAAAGACGTTCAAAAACAATAGAACGTTTTATTTTTATGTTTATGTTTCTGGCAGACAATGTTCCCAACCAGCTGCATTCAGGGTCCAGCTGAGCTAGGCATGCATAGTCTTGCTCTCAACTACATTTAAGTTACCTGTTATACGCTTTTGCAAAAAAACTTAGGCACATTTTTCTTTTTTTTTAATTCCCGAGCCAAAATTCCTGTGGAAACTTTCTGGAAATTTACCGGAAACTTTCCGCACCTTTGCAACCCTACATATTACACACATTGTCAAGTAGTTTCAGCCAATCTGCCAGAATTTCCAACACTTTACATTCTTGGTTTGTTCTCTGGGGTTCCAAGATTAAATAAATGTTCTCTCTCTCTAAAAACGTATGTTTTTTGGAAAGAAATCAGCCTGTGGCTGAAACATTTCTACATTTTGAGGAATTTGGCACAAAATGTGAACAGATAATGTAAAGCATTTCTTTTGCATACCAGATTTGTAACTCATTGTTAAAAGTTACTTAACCAACTACTTGATATGTAATATGCCTCTTAAATCAATTTAACTTATTTTGCTTTACTTCTGGCTTTTTAAGATTTTTTTATTTTTATTATTGGGCAGCTTTCAGAGAGGATTATAGACAAATTGACAGGGAGAGTGGGTCTTGATGTGCTGGAAATTCAAAATGCCCAATCAATATATTTGTAAAAAACATGCTTCATAGATACCAAGAAGTGTATTTCTAATCTCTCGTAAAAAGCACTTCTTTCAAAATGACTTCATTTAATTATCTCTATAAATGTCAAAAACTTGACACACATTACTTAGTATGATTAGTAGTTTGGGGTATTTTAATCCTTACGATGAAACTTCAACTTTCAATGTCATTGCTCTCGTCATACAGGTACATTCACCCGACTCTTCCCCCTGAACTACGGCTGCCCCAAATAGAAAGCAAAGAAAGTTGACCAACACATTCAGTAATATTCAACACAAGCATAATCAAATCCCATGAAGCCACGTCTCTACCTTGACCGAGGCCTTGAGGATGTCCAGCGAGCCGTTCTCGTAGCAGATGGTTCTGGACGTGTTGCCGATCAGCTTTCCTTCAGGGCTGACCCAATGCGTGGACGGCTCAGGATCTCCGATGGACTTGCAGCGCAGGCTGACCTCCTGACCCTCCATCACGAACATCTTGGAGGTGTGGCGAGTTATCATCGGTGGCTCGCAAACAAACTCCTCCTGTTGAGCGACATCGGACCAAAACACGAGTGTCACCGTATTTGAATCGCTTAAAAAAGTGATGTTGGAACGTATTGTTATTGAGAGTTAACTCCATTACGTCTTTTATAAACAGCTGCAGGAAAGGTGCAGTACTATCCAGAGGGGTCAATATTTAAAGACTTACTGAGATTTAAACTGCAGTTTTGGATTTTACAAAAAAAGAAAATTCCAACAGTAAGTGAGATAAAATATCCAAGAAAACATATGAGAACTAAAGAAGAAGTGAGCTTTTCTGTGCACAGAGCCCATGACCGGCTTCCAGCGGCGTGCTCTTCCAAAGACTCTCCGAAGGAGTTCTGTTGTGTGCAAATGAAGATTAAGTGAGTTCAGCCCTCGCAATATTTAAAACCCACCCACTGGCACCTAAGCCAGAATAAAGCCAGCCAAAACCCTGGTGGAGTATTATTGCGAGGCCATACAGGGCTTGCCAAGGCTTACCGGGGCTTACTCATCATTCCTACCACTCAGTGCATCTTCAAAAAAGTCCTTGGGTCTTGTAACCAGCAGAGAAGATTGCTGACCTGATGACCGCTGGGCTGTAGCTTCAAAATACAGCACCAGTGCCTTTCAGTCTCATATTATATTCTAAACCTCAATTGCTCCCGTGAAGCTCAGAGTAAAAAGGGCTGTGATTGAACCGGGCTGCTCCCTGATGTGAGTGTGTGGAAGTGTATGAAGCGCTTATCTGGTCTTAATATCTGTTTTGCCCAGTTAACCCCTCAAATACCGAGTAGAGTCAACTCTCCTTTCCATTTCGTGAGGATTCAACCGGTTGGATTGTCGATCTTCCGATGGCGGGAACTCCTGCTTTGAAACCGTTTTTCACCGGTTTCAAAGCAGGAGTTCCCGCCATCGGAAGATCGACAATCCAACCGGTTGAATCCTCACGAAATGGAAAGGAGAGTTGACTCTACTCGGTATTTGAGGGGTTAACTGGGCAAAACAGATATTAAGACCAGATAAGCGCTTCATACACTTCCACACACTCACATCAGGGAGCAGCCCGGTTCAATCACAGCCCTTTTTACTCTGAGCTTCACGGGAGCAATTGAGGTTTAGAATATAATATGAGACTGAAAGGCACTGGTGCTGTATTTTGAAGCTACAGCCCAGCGGTCATCAGGTCAGCAATCTTCTCTGCTGGTTACAAGACCCAAGGACTTTTTTGAAGATGCACTGAGTGGTAGGAATGATGAGTAAGCCCCGGTAAGCCTTGGCAAGCCCTGTATGGCCTCGCAATAATACTCCACCAGGGTTTTGGCTGGCTTTATTCTGGCTTAGGTGCCAGTGGGTGGGTTTTAAATATTGCGAGGGCTGAACTCACTTAATCTTCATTTGCACACAACAGAACTCCTTCGGAGAGTCTTTGGAAGAGCACGCCGCTGGAAGCCGGTCATGGGCTCTGTGCACAGAAAAGCTCACTTCTTCTTTAGTTCTCATATGTTTTCTTGGATATTTTATCTCACTTACTGTTGGAATTTTCTTTTTTTGTAAAATCCAAAACTGCAGTTTAAATCTCAGTAAGTCTTTAAATATTGACCCCTCTGGATAGTACTGCACCTTTCCTGCAGCTGTTTATAAAAGACTTAATGGAGTTAACTCTCAATAACAATACGTTCCAACATCACTTTTTTAAGCGATTCAAATACGGTGACACTCGTGTTTTGGTCCGATGTCGCTCAACAGGAGGAGTTTGTTTGCGAGCCACCGATGATAACTCGCCACACCTCCAAGATGTTCGTGATGGAGGGTCAGGAGGTCAGCCTGCGCTGCAAGTCCATCGGAGATCCTGAGCCGTCCACGCATTGGGTCAGCCCTGAAGGAAAGCTGATCGGCAACACGTCCAGAACCATCTGCTACGAGAACGGCTCGCTGGACATCCTCAAGGCCTCGGTCAAGGTAGAGACGTGGCTTCATGGGATTTGATTATGCTTGTGTTGAATATTACTGAATGTGTTGGTCAACTTTCTTTGCTTTCTATTTGGGGCAGCCGTAGTTCAGGGGGAAGAGTCGGGTGAATGTACCTGTATGACGAGAGCAATGACATTGAAAGTTGAAGTTTCATCGTAAGGATTAAAATACCCCAAACTACTAATCATACTAAGTAATGTGTGTCAAGTTTTTGACATTTATAGAGATAATTAAATGAAGTCATTTTGAAAGAAGTGCTTTTTACGAGAGATTAGAAATACACTTCTTGGTATCTATGAAGCATGTTTTTTACAAATATATTGATTGGGCATTTTGAATTTCCAGCACATCAAGACCCACTCTCCCTGTCAATTTGTCTATAATCCTCTCTGAAAGCTGCCCAATAATAAAAATAAAAAAATCTTAAAAAGCCAGAAGTAAAGCAAAATAAGTTAAATTGATTTAAGAGGCATATTACATATCAAGTAGTTGGTTAAGTAACTTTTAACAATGAGTTACAAATCTGGTATGCAAAAGAAATGCTTTACATTATCTGTTCACATTTTGTGCCAAATTCCTCAAAATGTAGAAATGTTTCAGCCACAGGCTGATTTCTTTCCAAAAAACATACGTTTTTAGAGAGAGAGAACATTTATTTAATCTTGGAACCCCAGAGAACAAACCAAGAATGTAAAGTGTTGGAAATTCTGGCAGATTGGCTGAAACTACTTGACAATGTGTGTAATATGTAGGGTTGCAAAGGTGCGGAAAGTTTCCGGTAAATTTCCAGAAAGTTTCCACAGGAATTTTGGCTCGGGAATTAAAAAAAAAGAAAAATGTGCCTACGTTTTTTTGCAAAAGCGTATAACAGGTAACTTAAATGTAGTTGAGAGCAAGACTATGCATGCCTAGCTCAGCTGGACCCTGAATGCAGCTGGTTGGGAACATTGTCTGCCAGAAACATAAACATAAAAATAAAACGTTCTATTGTTTTTGAACGTCTTTGTCATCAGTGTTGCGTCTGAACGTTTCAGCCCTATGCCTGGTGTGAGAGCGCCGAGTTGCGTAGAGGCCAAGAGCGGTATGGCAGACAGATAGAGATCTCAATTATAGCTCGCAACATATTGAAAAAAATAACTGAACTGGTTAATTTTTTGGAGCTGTGAACTTAGTTCAACGTTTTGAATTATGAACTATGAACTGAACTAGTTCATTTTAAAATGTGTGAACTATGAACTGAACTAGTTCATGTAGAAAGTGAACTTTCCCAACACTGTTTGTCATTACCTAGCATATTGATTACTTGGTAAACTGAAGCCATGTTCATTTTAATACCAAGTTTATTTGTATACAGTAGACTAACTTTGTACAGCAGGAGGACTTTGATTAGGTCCAGGAAGAAAGTCTATATAGAAATTAGTTCAGATTGCTGTCAGAGCTATTACATTGAAGAGCAACATCAGGAACTGCAAATGCTATTCCTGCCTGCATTTAAGATAAGATAAGATAAGATAATCCTTTATTAGTTTAGCGGGGCAGTTAGCATATTCAATGGTTTGCCAAGAACATTTTGGTTTTGCTATCGCTTTGTCAGTGGGAAATGTGGTCTTTGTTCTAATGATTGTTTAACTCCCCCCTAAATTCAGTCATAAATTAAGTGAATAAAAGATTCATGGTCTGTTTATTGTAAAGGTAAAAGCTAAGTCTTTTCTTTTCCAACGTTTTCCAGGATTCTGGAAAGTTCACGTGTATAGCGTCCAATGCAGCCGGGGAGGCCACTGCCCCAGTTGAGTTGGTCGTCAACCCCTCGCCGCACTTTGACCCCAAACTGGACCCCGACCCGGGGCCTTCGGACATCCCCACGTCCATCAAGTCCAACGCCAGCGGCGGCCAGGCGCGGTCCGATCAGCAGAGGGTCAGCGTGTCGGATCTAACGTCCGGCTCTGCCACCATCAGATGGCCCCCGCAGAACCACATACCAGGGGTCCGTATGTACCAGATCCAGTACAACAGCTCCTCAGATGACATCCTCATATATAGGTAAGGGGCAAAGATACAGTCCTTTGAAAAGAAAGAAAAAGGTTATCTGCACGCCTGGGTTTTTCTCTTGAATCTTTAAAACACGTGTTCAGACAGAAGTGTCGTGTACTGAAACCCTGCGTGAAACACATTTCCCTCTCTGCTGTGGCCAAACATATGAGTGGAGTTACATCATAAACATCACATATTAAACAATGGCTTTTTTTTAGAGTGATCCATCAATTGTGGGAAAGAGCGCTCGTAAATGACAATGACTTATAGGGAGAAAAAGAGTGGTGCATCTTTCCGAGGGAACATTAAGTACATAAATCCAGTTACTGCAGGGTGGTTGACGAGGCTGGATGCTTTGATAAATAGAGGGTATTTTCAATTTGCATCCTGTGGATTTAAATCCCTGTAAATAGCACATTGTTTCATTCTGTCTCACGGTAACACATGTGTTCTCTATCACCCGGTTCCAGCTCTCCGTTGAAGCTTTTATGATGTTCACACTGTGCGAAATATTTAAATCCGCCTTTTTTCTGCTCGCACTACGACATCAATTTTTTTTATGTCTGTTGCGTCATTTGAGACGTGATTACCTCAAACTCAGCCTGATCTGTCTGGTCACAAACGAGAGCTCAGGGTGGTTTTCAATGATGTTTGGCTGTGCCGCAACTCTGTATTTTTCTTGGTGTATCAGGCTCTGAGCAGGCAGCTGTCTGAACATAGTCCGTGGTAACACCCCCAGTGTAGCAGCAGAGGATGGGACATTTTACATATGGCAGTCTTGGTGGAGGTCTCCAGGTCACTGCAGGAACAGAGGGAACAGCTGATTGTGTTTCTAAAAATGTGTACCACATGGTGTGTGTGTGTGTGTGTGTGTGTGTGTGTGTGTGTGTGTGTGTGTGTGTGTGTGTGTGTGTGTGTGTGTGCATGCATTCATATGATTGTGGTGTGTGCTCAGCAGGTGGAAAAAGCAAAGTCTCTTACACAATGAAAACAGGTGGAGGAAGTGAGCCAGTGTCATGCTGCAGCCATGGAGTGCCGGAATAATGGGGGGAAAAAATATGAGTTGCCAACGGGCGAAATTAACATGAATGCCGCCTCAAGTCTAAGCACGGCTTGCTTAAAATGATGTTTTATTATGCAGAAATATGGCATATGGAAGTAAATGTTGGGTTGATGGTGAGAATTTGTTATTTATTCACGTATCGCATATCCATTTTTAGCTCACATGCAATTTGTGATATGTTATGAGGTTGTAACCGGTAGTTTCTGTGATCTAAACCAATGTCATGGCTCACCTGATCGGTTTCCTTTGCTCGTGGTTGTCACGCAAACACTGGAAACAGCCGTCAACGTGTTGTTTCAACGCTGTGAGCAACACAACACATCCTCTTCGCAGTCTCTCCACATCACGACGTAAAGCTCATTGCGCTGCAGGCTGCTGCATTCTTCTTCCTCGGCATCCCGAGTGCACCGCCCCCACTTAAATGAAAGGGAAGAACGACTCTCCAACTCTGGAAATGGGGCCATCGGAGGAGCACATGTTTTTTTTTTTCTTTGCTCCCAAACACACATCATCCCCGTGTGAGTCGTTAACACCAAGGTCTTTGGCGCGTAGGAGACCGTTTCAGGGTTTTTCAGGCTGTGTCAGGATTTTTTATATATGAACAGCTCAGTGAGCAACAAAAGACGAGTAAACTGAAGGAAAAAAACAATGTGATTGGCCTTCCGGCAACCGATATCAAATTGGTTCAGTGCTTTATCTCACCATCTCTCTTTTTATTTTTAAGCAGAAATGAGAATTCAAGATAATATCGACCCATTTCAGAGCTGAATACATTTTATTTCTGAAATACACATCCTAAAACAAGACAACACCACATACATTCTCAATATGGTACATCTGTGGCTGCAATACACTGCTGAATGGAAAGTAAAAGATGTCGTGGCATAAATATGAAAATTAATAAGTACATCCAGACAGAACATTAAGATTAATGTAATGTAATCATTTCCTGCTACTTAAAACAAAGACTATGCAGAAAAATGCTCAAAGGGGGAAAGATGTAGAGCAAAAAACTCTTTGAACTCTGCAGTAAAATAAAACACACAAATACATTGCACATAAAAGATACTGTCCAGAAACATCAAATGTTCATGCAGTGCAAATGTGGGAGCCAGAAATCAGATCAAACGCTGATGCGGTAATCTATTAAGTATATTGAATCGTGCATTTTTGAGGAGGTAACATTTTGTGGGTGTTCGTCACCAAACCCCTGAATCCTTTAGGCAGCAGCTGATTTGCACATCTTAATCACCAGATGTGGATTTGAGATCAGGTTTCAGACTCAAGCTGCCAAGTGGCTGAGTGAGGACCCTTGATTGGTTCGTGATACCAACTGACCGCTGGATGGTCCCATCAGCCACTTCAGCCAGCTCTGTAACCTAGCAACGTCATTCAGGATGCATAATTGAGAGTTATTACCACGCATTTGGAGGGCTGACAGATGACTGTCTGAAATGTGTCCACAGACCCAATTCTCATTTTGAGTGAAAACCAAAGAGTGACCATTGGATTGGAGAGAACATGTGGTCAAATGCCAAGCGATTTCAGGTTGAACTGTACAGGGGATCTCAGGTTTTTACCGTAATCCGTTTTCATCTCCACCCACGAGTGTGTATTTAATGCCCCGTTTGTCACATTGTACGCTGTAATAATAAAACAGCCAAGAGTCAGAGGTGTATGTTATTTTGGACAGTTGCTGTTACAGTCACGTTACTCGTTTGTGTGTAAGGCTGAGTGCTGAGTGCTCAATGGCAGAGCTGTACATTGAAAGAACGAGAGACTCATCCCATACTGTAGCTTGGTGTTATTTGGCCTTTAAAATAAACCAGTGTGGACTCCCAGAAGAAGACAGGAAGCTTTGGCTCCACAACGACATCGAACTGGTTTCGCTTTGGCTTGAGGCGGACAATAGGCACAATAACTGCAGCTGCAAGAGGTCGTTGTCACTTAGGCTGCAGTTCAACGACATCCAGTGGTGTGCGGCGGTGGGGAAGTGTCACTTAAACTGAGAAGGACCATCCTCAGTGCTTAATCCAGCAGTTCTTGGTGGAAGCCTCCCTACTTGAACAAAGTCATTATGTGACCCCAGGTGAGAAGTCCTTGCCTCACCCTATCCAAGTGTCTTTTTGTGCCGAAAGCTAGCCAAACCTTCACCACGATGGTTGTTAGATCAGCAAACGTATTCCAAAAATTTGAACATGTGTTTTGTTCTTGAGAACATGTCATTTCCAAAGGACGCTGATGCTACAAAGTGACAATCAGGGAACAGTGGTATAATGGCTACATATGACTATTGCTGGCCATTAGAGCTGAAAAGAGCTGTGTGTTTTCTGACTTGCTCCAGTGTTTACGAAAGGTACTGCTGGGCCTCTCTGTTCACATCCACCCTGCTGAAGGCACTGGCATGCAGCCCTCCAGGGCTTCAAAGGTCAACTGTCTGATTATCCACTTCGGCTGGGAAAACCAGGAGTATGGGAAGTGAAAGAAAGATTGCCCTCTCCATTTTCACACCAGCCGTTGTTGGCATTTACACCCTCCAGTGGCTCCTCAGAGTAGGGATGAGAGTGGGGTCAAGAAAACCGGTCAACGAAACGAGTCACAAGATAGCACTCTTTCAGAAACATTTGTCTTTGGCCAATATTTTGAGTCCAGAATCTAAAGCACTAAGCAAAATGGCTGAAATCAATGCCATAATATTAATAAGACTATCACTGTATAATTGATTGTGTTAATCAATTGTGTTGCAGTCGTAAGCAATTCTAAAGGCAGTCGTAAGCAATTCTAAAGGCAAAAGGATGAAGATCTCAAGACCCAGGTAACGTTCCATCTTTGCTCATAAACATTGTCCCTGCTGGCCACTGTAAACGCTCTTTTCCATTATAAACAGGCAGCCAGCTGTTGGGGCTTTTCTGGCCTCCCTTTGCGTCCGTGACTCAAGTAAAAAGCACCAGTTTCAGCTCACAGCAGCAGTGCTTGTACTTTTCACTCTTGAGTGCAAACATTTCATGACGGGAGTTTAGCTCTCTGGCAGAGTTATTGGCCTTCTCCACTGTGCAACAGAGGAGACTCACGACGCCCACTCTGCAGTCTGGTGCCCGGGCTTTACGGAGACTCTGCAGCCAGAGCGGCTCCGGCACCGAGCGCCTACACCACCGCATACGGAGTCCCGTGCAGTGCTCTGCATCGCACCACCTCCATTGCTGTGATTACCGTCACTCCATCTGCCGAGCACCACCTAGTCTGTAATGATCTCGGTGTCTTTTGATTCCCAATGAAATGGGATTTGGTTCCTAAAACAAAATGGCTGCTTCTCATTTTGCCGCGCCAGTGTGCATATTTACGTCATGGTGCGGTGCAAGGTGTTATATATATATACACAAGTCTGGACCTCACGCAGAAAACCTTTGAGGCACAGCTTTGATTTTCACTCTACATTCAGGAACATTTCCATCTTGCACCTTTTCGTAGAAGAAGTGGTCAATTGCTCACGTTTTTAACAAACCAAATGGGACGTGAAGTCACAAAGAGGAAGTAGAGTTAGTAATGTGCAATGGATAGATGTAAATTCGTGGACAGAGAAAAGAGGAAAGAGGAGCTCAGTGTGTCCTAAAACGTCCCCCAGCAGCCTATAAGCCTATAGCAGCATATCAAGGGGCTGGACCAGGGCAAACCTGATTCAGCCCCAACTATAAGCACTATTAAAGAGGAAGTCTTAAGTCTATTCTTAAATGTGGTGACTGTGTCTGCCTCCTGGACTGAAAGTGGAAGCTGGTTCCATAAAAGAGGAGCTTGATAACCGAAGGCTCTGGATCCCATCCTACTTTTTAGGACTCTAGGAACCACAAGTAGCCCCGCATTTAGTGAGCGCAG
>NW_022974919.1:0-54573 GCF_009769545.1 Cyclopterus lumpus | reverse complement strand
CCTTCCTGTTTGCACGGTGGGCAAACGGTGAGGGGAGGGGGGAGGGTGGAGGGGGGAGAGAGGCCACTCTGCTCCCTACACGCTCTCTGGCAGGCGCATAAGCGGTGGGAGGAGGGGGGAGGTTGGAGGGATACATATTGATACATAGACAGTATAGAGCAAGCAGTAAGGGGAGGGGGGATATAGTTATATATAAGTATATATATATATAGTTATATACACATATATATACATATATACACACACACATATGTATTTATACATACGTAAATATACATATATATACATATATATATACACACATATATAGATATATATATAGTTATATCTATATATATATAGTTATATCTATATCTATATCGATAGTTATAAATAGTTATGTCTATATATATATATATATATATAGTTTTATCTATATATCTATATATATAGATATATATAGTTATATCTATATATAGCGTAGTAGCAGTTATTTGAGTCACAGGTGACGTCACAGGTGTATATATGATGTCACTGGTAGCGTAGTAGCAGTTATTTGAGTCACAGGTGACGTCACAGGTGTATATATGATGTCACTGGTAGCGTAGTAGCAGTTATTTGAGTCACAGGTGACGTCACAGGTGTATATATGATGTCACTGGTAACGTAGTAGCAGTTATTTGAGTCACAGGTGACGTCACAGGTGTATATATGATGTCACTGGTAACGTAGTAGCAGTTATTTGAGTCACAGGTGACATCACAGGTGTATATATGACGTCACTGGTTGCGTAGTAGCAGTTATTTGAGTCACAGGTGACGTCACAGGTGTATATATGACGTCACTGGTAGCATAGTAGCAGTTATTTGAGTCACAGGTGAAGTCACAGGTGTATATATGACGTCACTGGTAACGTAGTAGCAGTTATTTGAGTCTCAGGTGACATCACAGGTGTATATATGACGTCACTGGTAACGTAGTAGCAGTTATTTGAGTCACAGGTGACGTCACAGGTGTATATATCACGTCACTGGTAGCGTAGTAGCAGTTATTGGAGTCACAGGTGACATCACAGGTGTATATATGACGTCACTGGTAACGTAGTAGCAGTTATTTGAGTCACAGGTGACGTCACAGGTGACATCACAGGTGTATATATGACGTCACTGGTAACGTAGTAGCAGTTATTTGAGTCACAGGTGACGTCACAGGTGTATATATGACGTCACAGGTGACATCACAGGTGTATATATGACGTCACTGGTAGCGTAGTAGCAGTTATTTGAGTCACAGGTGACGTCACAGGTGTGACTCAAATAACTGCTACTATGCTACCAGTGACGTCATATATACATATGACGTCACTGGTAGCATAGTAGCAGTTATTTGAGTCACAGGTGACGTCACAGGTGTATATATGATGTCACAGGTGACATCACAGGTGTATATATGACGTGACTGGTAACGTAGTAGCAGTTATTTGAGTCACAGGTGACGTCACAGGTGTATATATGACGTCACTGGTAGCATAGTAGCAGTTATTTGAGTCACAGGTGACGTCACAGGTGTATATATGACGTCACAGGTGACATCACAGGTGTATATATGACGTCACTGGTAACGTAGTAGCAGTTATTTGAGTCACAGGTGACGTCACAGGTGTATATATGACGTCACAGGTGACATCACAGGTGTATATATGACGTCACTGGTAACGTAGTAGAAGTTATTTGAGTCACAGGTGACATCACAGGTGTATATATGACGTCACAGGTGACATCACAGGTGTATATATGACGTCACTGGTAACGTAGTAGCAGTTATTTGAGTCACAGGTGACATCACGGAATACACACCTAAAGTTATAAATAGAAGTGACTTCCATCAGATTCCTTAGACGGGACCGGGGAGGGTGGAGGGAGCAGAGTCTCCTCTCTGCCCCCTCCACTCTCCCCCCTCTCCTTCCTGTTTGCACGGTGGGCAAACGGTGAGGGGAGGGGGGAGGGTGGAGGGGGGAGAGAGGCCACTCTGCTCCCTACACGCTCTCTGGCAGGCGCATAAGCGGTGGGAGGAGGGGGGAGGTTGGAGGGATACATATTGATACATAGACAGTATACAGCAAGCAGTAAGGGGAGGGGGGATATAGTTATATATAAGTATATATATATAGTTATATACACATATATATACATATATACACACACACATATGTATTTATACATACGTAAATATACATATATATATACATATATATACACACATATATAGATATATATATAGTTATATCTATATATATATAGTTATATCTATATCTATATCGATAGTTATAAATAGTTATATCTATATATATAGATATATATATAGTTGTATCTATATATCTATATATATAGATATATATAGTTATATCTATATATAGCGTAGTAGCAGTTATTTGAGTCACAGGTGACGTCACAGGTGTATATATGAAGTCACTGGTAGCATAGTAGCAGTTATTTGAGTCACAGGTGACATCACAGGTGTATATATGATGTCACTGGTAACGTAGTAGCAGTTATTTGAGTCACAGGTGACGTCACAGGTGTATATATGATGTCACTGGTAGCGTAGTAGCAGTTATTTGAGTCACAGGTGACGTCACAGGTGTATATATGATGTCACTGGTAGCGTAGTAACAGTTATTTGAGTCACAGGTGACGTCACAGGTGTATATATGACGTCACTGGTAGCGTAGTAGCAGTTATTTGAGTCACAGGTGACGTCACAGGTGTATATATGACGTCACTGGTAGCGTAGTAGCAGTTATTTGAGTCACAGGTGACGTCACAGGTGTATATATGATGTCACTGGTAGCGTAGTAGCAGTTATTTGAGTCACAGGTGACGTCACAGGTGTATATATGACGTCACTGGTGACATCACAGGTGTATATATGACGTCACTGGTAACGTAGTAGCAGTTATTTGAGTCACAGGTGACGTCACAGGTGTATATATGACGTCACAGGTGACATCACAGGTGTATATATGACGTCACTGGTAACGTAGTAGCAGTTATTTGAGTCACAGGTGACATCACAGGTGTATATATGACGTCACAGGTGACATCACAGGTGTATATATGACGTCACTGGTAACGTAGTAGCAGTTATTTGAGTCACAGGTGACATCACAGGTGTATATATGATGTCACTGGTAGCGTAGTAGCAGTTATTTGAGTCACAGGTGACATCACAGGTGTATATATGACGTCACTGGTAACGTAGTAGCAGTTATTTGAGTCACAGGTGACGTCACAGGTGTATATATGACGTCACTGGTAGCGTAGTAGCAGTTATTTGAGTCACAGGTGACATCACAGGTGTATATATGACGTCACTAGTAACGTAGTAGCAGTTATTTGAGTCACAGGTGACATCACAAGTGTATATATGACGTCACTGGTAGCGTAGTAGCAGTTATTTGAGTCACAGGTGACGTCACAGGTGTATATATGACGTCACTGGTAGCGTAGTAGCAGTTATTTGAGTCACAGGTGACATCACAGGTGTATATATGACGTCACTAGTAACGTAGTAGCAGTTATTTGAGTCACAGTTGACGTCACAGGTGTATATATGACGTCACAGGTGACATCACAGGTGTATATATGACGTCACTGGTAACGTAGTAGCAGTTATTTGAGTCACAGGTGACATCACAGGTGTATATATGACGTCACTAGTAACGTAGTAGCAGTTATTTGAGTCACAGGTGACATCACAAGTGTATATATGACGTCACTGGTAACGTAGTAGCAGTTATTTGAGTCACAGGTGACATCACAGGTGTATATATGACGTCACTAGTAACGTAGTAGCAGTTATTTGAGTCACAGGTGACATCACAAGTGTATATATGACGTCACTGGTAGCGTAGTAGCAGTTATTTGAGTCACAGGTGACATCACAGGTGTATACATGACGTCACTGGTAACGTAGTAGCAGTTATTTGAGTCACAGGTGACGTCACAGGTGTATATATGACGTCACTGGTAGCGTAGTAGCCGTTATTTGAGTCACAGGTGACATCACAGGTGTATATATGACGTCACTGGTAGCGTAGTAGCAGTTATTTGAGTCACAGGTGACGTCACAGGTGTATATATGACGTCACAGGTGACATCACAGGTGTATATATGACGTCACTGGTAACGTAGTAGAAGTTATTTGAGTCACAGGTGACGTCACAGGTATGACGTCACAGGTGACATCACAGGTGTATATATGACGTCACTGGTAACGTAGTAGCAGTTATTTGAGTCACAGGTGACATCACGGAATACACACCTAAAGTTATAAATAGAAGTGACTTCCATCAGATTCCTTAGACGGGACCGGGGAGGGTGGAGGGAGCAGAGTCTCCTCTCTCCCCCCTCCACTCCCCCCCCTCTCCTTCCTGTTTGCACGGTGGGCAAACGGTGAGGGGAGGGGGGAGGGTGGAGGGGGGAGAGAGGCCACTCTGCTCCCTACACGCTCTCTGGCAGGCGCATAAGCGGTGGGAGGAGGGGGGAGGTTGGAGGGATACATATTGATACATAGACAGTATACAGCAAGCAGTAAGGGGAGGGGGGATATAGTTATATATAAGTATATATATATATAGTTATATACACATATATATACATATATACACACACACATATGTATTTATACATACGTAAATATACATATATATATACATATATATATACACACATATATAGATATATATATAGTTATATCTATATATATAGTTATATCTATATCTATATCGATAGTTATAAATAGTTATGTCTATATATATAGATATATATATAGTTTTATCTATATATCTATATATATAGATATATATAGTTATATCTATATATAGCGTAGTAGCAGTTATTTGAGTCACAGGTGACGTCACAGGTGTATATATGATGTCACTGGTAGCATAGTAGCAGTTATTTGAGTCACAGGTGACATCACAGGTGTATATATGATGTCACTGGTAACGTAGTAGCAGTTATTTGAGTCACAGGTGAAGTCACAGGTGTATATATGATGTCACTGGTAGCGTAGTAGCAGTTATTTGAGTGACAGGTGACGTCACAGGTGTATATATGATGTCACTGGTAGCGTAGTAGCAGTTATTTGAGTCACAGGTGACGTCACAGGTGTATATATGACGTCACTGGTGACATCACAGGTGTATATATGACGTCACTGGTAACGTAGTAGCAGTTATTTGAGTCACAGGTGACGTCACAGGTGTATATATGACGTCACAGGTGACATCACAGGTGTATATATGACGTCACTGGTAACGTAGTAGCAGTTATTTAAGTCACAGGTGACATCACAGGTGTATATATGACGTCACAGGTGACATCACAGGTGTATATATGACGTCACTGGTAACGTAGTAGCAGTTATTTGAGTCACAGGTGACATCACAGGTGTATATATGACGTCACTGGTAACGTAGTAGCAGTTATTTGAGTCACAGGTGACGTCACAGGTGTATATATGATGTCACTGGTAGCGTAGTAGCAGTTATTTGAGTCACAGGTGACATCACAGGTGTATATATGATGTCACTGGTAACGTAGTAGCAGTTATTTAAGTGTATATATGATGTCACTGGTAGCGTAGTAGCAGTTATTTGAGTCACAGGTGACGTCACAGGTGTATATATGATGTCACTGGTAGCGTAGTAGCAGTTATTTGAGTCACAGGTGACGTCACAGGTGTATATATGATGTCACTGGTAGCGTAGTAGCAGTTATTTGAGTCACAGGTGACGTCACAGGTGTATATATGACGTCACTGGTAGCATAGTAGCAGTTATTTGAGTCACAGGTGAAGTCACAGGTGTATATATGATGTCACTGGTAGCGTAGTAGCAGTTATTTGAGTCACAGGTGAAGTCACAGGTGTATATATGATGTCACTGGTAGCGTAGTAGCAGTTATTTGAGTCACAGTTGACGTCACAGGTGTATATATGACGTCACAGGTGACATCACAGGTGTATATATGACGTCACTGGTAACGTAGTAGCAGTTATTTGAGTCACAGGTGACATCACAGGTGTATATATGACGTCACTAGTAACGTAGTAGCAGTTATTTGAGTCACAGGTGACGTCACAGGTGTATATATGACGTCACTGGTAACGTAGTAGCAGTTATTTGAGTCACAGGTGACGTCACAGGTGTATATATGACGTCACTGGTAGCGTAGTAGCAGTTATTTGAGTCACAGGTGACGTCACAGGTGTATATATGACGTCACTGGTAGCGTAGTAGCAGTTATTTGAGTCACAGGTGACGTCACAGGTGTATATATGACGTCACTGGTAGCGTAGTAGCAGTTATTTGAGTCACAGGTGACGTCACAGGTGTATATATGACGTCACAGGTGACATCACAGGTGTATATATGACGTCACTGGTAACGTAGTAGAAGTTATTTGAGTCACAGGTGACGTCACAGGTGTATATATGACGTCACAGGTGACATCACAGGTGTATATATGACGTCACTGGTAACGTAGTAGCAGTTATTTGAGTCACAGGTGACATCACGGAATACACACCTAAAGTTATAAATAGAAGTGACTTCCATCAGATTCCTTAGACGGGACCGGGGAGGGTGGAGGGAGCAGAGTCTCCTCTCTGCCCCCTCCACTCTCCCCCCTCTCCTTCCTGTTTGCACGGTGGGCAAACGGTGAGGGGAGGGGGGAGGGTGGAGGGGGGAGAGAGGCCACTCTGCTCCCTACACGCTCTCTGGCAGGCGCATAAGCGGTGGGAGGAGGGGGGAGGTTGGAGGGATACATATTGATACATAGACAGTATACAGCAAGCAGTAAGGGGAGGGGGGATATAGTTATATATAAGTATATATATATATAGTTATATACACATATATATACATATATACACACACACATATGTATTTATACATACGTAAATATACATATATATATACATATATATATACACACATATATAGATATATATATATAGTTATATCTATATATATATAGTTATATCTATATCTATAGCGATAGTTATAAATAGTTATGTCTATATATATAGATATATATATAGTTTTATCTATATATCTATATATATAGATATATATATAGTTATATCTATATATAGCGTAGTAGCAGTTATTTGAGTCACAGGTGACGTCACAGGTGTATATATGATGTCACTGGTAGCATAGTAGCAGTTATTTGAGTGACAGGTGACGTCACAGGTGTATATATGATGTCACTGGTAACGTAGTAGCAGTTATTTGAGTCACAGGTGAAGTCACAGGTGTATATATGATGTCACTGGTAGCGTAGTAGCAGTTATTTGAGTGACAGGTGACGTCACAGGTGTATATATGATGTCACTGTTAGCGTAGTAGCAGTTATTTGAGTCACAGGTGACGTCACAGGTGTAAATATGACGTCACAGGTGACATCACAGGTGTATATATGACGTCACTGGTAACGTAGTAGCAGTTATTTAAGTCACAGGTGACATCACAGGTGTATATATGACGTCACAGGTGTATATATGATGTCACTGGTAGCGTAGTAGCAGTTATTTGAGTCACAGGTGACATCACAGGTGTATATATGACGTCACTAGTAACGTAGTAGCAGTTATTTGAGTCACAGGTGACATCACAAGTGTATATATGACGTCACTGGTAGCGTAGTAGCAGTTATTTGAGTCACAGGTGACATCACAGGTGTATATATGATGTCACTGGTAACGTAGTAGCAGTTATTTGAGTCACAGGTGACGTCACAGGTGTATATATGATGTCACTGGTAGCGTAGTAGCAGTTATTTGAGTCACAGGTGACGTCACAGGTGTATATATGATGTCACTGGTAGCGTAGTAGCAGTTATTTGAGTCACAGGTGACATCACAGGTGTATATATGACGTCACTGGTAGCATAGTAGCAGTTATTTGAGTCACAGGTGAAGTCACAGGTGTATATATGATGTCACTGGTAGCGTAGTAGCAGTTATTTGAGTCACAGGTGAAGTCACAGGTGTATATATGATGTCACTGGTAGCGTAGTAGCAGTTATTTGAGTCACAGGTGACATCACAGGTGTATATATGACGTCACTGGTAACGTAGTAGCAGTTATTTGAGTCACAGGTGACATCACAGGTGTATATATGACGTCACTGGTAACGTAGTAGCAGTTATTTGAGTCACAGGTGACGTCACAGGTGTATATATGATGTCACTGGTAGCGTAGTAGCAGTTATTTGAGTCACAGGTGACATCACAGGTGTATATATGACGTCACTGGTAACGTAGTAGCAGTTATTTGAGTCACAGGTGACATCACAGGTGTATATATGACGTCACTGGTAGCGTAGTAGCAGTTATTTGAGTCACAGGTGACATCACAGGTGTATATATGATGTCACTGGTAACGTAGTAGCAGTTATTTGAGTCACAGGTGACGTCACAGGTGTATATATGATGTCACTGGTAGCGTAGTAGCAGTTATTTGAGTCACAGGTGACGTCACAGGTGTATATATGATGTCACTGGTAGCGTAGTAGCAGTTATTTGAGTCACAGGTGACGTCACAGGTGTATATATGACGTCACTGGTAGCATAGTAGCAGTTATTTGAGTCACAGGTGAAGTCACAGGTGTATATATGATGTCACTGGTAGCGTAGTAGCAGTTATTTGAGTCACAGGTGAAGTCACAGGTGTATATATGATGTCACTGGTAGCGTAGTAGCAGTTATTTGAGTCACAGGTGACATCACAGGTGTATATATGACGTCACTGGTAACGTAGTAGCAGTTATTTGAGTCACAGGTGACATCACAGGTGTATATATGACGTCACTGGTAACGTAGTAGCAGTTATTTGAGTCACAGGTGACGTCACAGGTGTATATATGATGTCACTGGTAGCGTAGTAGCAGTTATTTGAGTCACAGGTGACATCACAAGTGTATATATGACGTCACTGGTAGCGTAGTAGCAGTTATTTGAGTCACAGGTGACATCACAGGTGTATATATGATGTCACTGGTAACGTAGTAGCAGTTATTTGAGTCACAGGTGACGTCACAGGTGTATATATGATGTCACTGGTAGCGTAGTAGCAGTTATTTGAGTCACAGGTGACGTCACAGGTGTATATATGACGTCACTGGTAGCGTAGTAGCAGTTATTTGAGTCACAGGTGACGTCACAGGTGTATATATGACGTCACTGGTAGCATAGTAGCAGTTATTTGAGTCACAGGTGAAGTCACAGGTGTATATATGATGTCACTGGTAGCGTAGTAGCAGTTATTTGAGTCACAGGTGAAGTCACAGGTGTATATATGATGTCACTGGTAGCGTAGTAGCAGTTATTTGAGTCACAGGTGACATCACAGGTGTATATATGACGTCACTGGTAACGTAGTAGCAGTTATTTGAGTCACAGGTGACATCACAGGTGTATATATGACGTCACTGGTAACGTAGTAGCAGTTATTTGAGTCACAGGTGACGTCACAGGTGTATATATGATGTCACTGGTAGCATAGTAGCAGTTATTTGAGTCACAGGTGACGTCACAGGTGTATATATGACGTCACTGGTAGCGTAGTAGCAGTTATTTGAGTCACAGGAGACGTCACAGGTGTATATATGATGTCACTGGTAGCGTAGTAGCAGTTATTTGAGTCACAGGTGACGTCACAGGTGTATATATGACGTCACTGGTGACATCACAGGTATATATATGACGTCACTGGTAACGTAGTAGCAGTTATGTGAGTCACAGGTGACGTCACAGGTGTATATATGACGTCACAGGTGACATCACAGGTGTATATATGACGTCACTGGTAGCGTAGTAGCAGTTATTTGAGTCACAGGTGACATCACAGGTGTATATATGACGTCACTAGTAACGTAGTAGCAGTTATTTGAGTCACAGGTGACATCACAAGTGTATATATGACGTCACTGGTAGCGTAGTAGCAGTTATTTGAGTCACAGGTGACATCACAGGTGTATATATGACGTCACTGGTAGCGTAGTAGCAGTTATTTGAGTCACAGGTGACGTCACAGGTGTATATATGACGTCACTGGTAACGTAGTAGCAGTTATTTGAGTCACAGGTGACGTCACAGGTGTATATATGACGTCACAGGTGACATCACAGGTGTATATATGACGTCACTGGTAACGTAGTAGCAGTTATTTGAGTCACAGGTGACGTCACAGGTGTATATATGACGTCACAGGTGACATCACAGGTGTATATATGACGTCACTGGTAACGTAGTAGCAGTTATGTGAGTCACAGGTGACGTCACAGGTGTATATATGACGTCACTGGTAGCGTAGTAGCAGTTATTTGAGTCACAGGTGACGTCACAGGTGTATATATGATGTCACTGGTAGCGTAGTAGCAGTTATTTGAGTCACAGGTGACGTCACAGGTGTATATATGACGTCACTGGTGACATCACAGGTGTATATATGACGTCACTGGTAACGTAGTAGCAGTTATGTGAGTCACAGGTGACGTCACAGGTGTATATATGACGTCACAGGTGACATCACAGGTGTATATATGACGTCACTGGTAACGTAGTAGCAGTTATTTGAGTCACAGGTGACGTCACAGGTGTATATATGACGTCACTGGAAGCGTAGTAGCAGTTATTTGAGTCACAGGTGACATCACAGGTGTATATATGACGTCACTAGTAACGTAGTAGCAGTTATTTGAGTCACAGGTGACATCACAAGTGTATATATGACGTCACTGGTAGCGTAGTAGCAGTTATTTGAGTCACAGGTGACATCACAGGTGTATATATGACGTCACTGGTAGCGTAGTAGCAGTTATTTGAGTCACAGGTGACGTCACAGGTGTATATATGATGTCACTGTTAGCGTAGTAGCAGTTATTTGAGTCACAGGTGACGTCACAGGTGTAAATATGACGTCACAGGTGACATCACAGGTGTATATATGACGTCACTGGTAACGTAGTAGCAGTTATTTAAGTCACAGGTGACATCACAGGTGTATATATGACGTCACAGGTGACATCACAGGTGTATATATGATGTCACTGGTAGCGTAGTAGCAGTTATTTGAGTCACAGGTGACATCACAGGTGTATATATGACGTCACTGGTAGCGTAGTAGCAGTTATTTGAGTCACAGGTGACGTCACAGGTGTATATATGACGTCACTGGTAGCGTAGTAGCAGTTATTTGAGTCACAGGTGACGTCACAGGTGTATATATGACGTCACTGGTAGCATAGTAGCAGTTATTTGAGTCACAGGTGAAGTCACAGGTGTATATATGATGTCACTGGTAGCGTAGTAGCAGTTATTTGAGTCACAGGTGAAGTCACAGGTGTATATATGATGTCACTGGTAGCGTAGTAGCAGTTATTTGAGTCACAGGTGACATCACAGGTGTATATATGACGTCACTGGTAACGTAGTAGCAGTTATTTGAGTCACAGGTGACATCACAGGTGTATATATGACGTCACTGGTAGCGTAGTAGCAGTTATTTGAGTCACAGGTGACGTCACAGGTGTATATATGACGTCACAGGTGACATCACAGGTGTATATATGACGTCACTGGTAACGTAGTAGCAGTTATTTGAGTCACAGGTGACGTCACAGGTGTATATATGACGTCACAGGTGACATCACAGGTGTATATATGACGTCACTGGTAACGTAGTAGCAGTTATTTGAGTCACAGGTGACATCACAGGTGTATATATGACGTCACTAGTAACGTAGTAGCAGTTATTTGAGTCACAGGTGACATCACAAGTGTATATATGACGTCACTGGTAGCGTAGTAGCAGTTATTTGAGTCACAGGTGACATCACAGGTGTATATATGACGTCACTGGTAACGTAGTAGCAGTTATTTGAGTCACAGGTGACGTCACAGGTGTATATATGACGTCACAGGTGACATCACAGGTGTATATATGACGTCACTGGTAACGTAGTAGCAGTTATTTGAGTCACAGGTGACATCACGGAATACACACCTAAAGTTATAAATAGAAGTGACTTCCATCAGATTCCTTAGACGGGACCGGGGAGGGTGGAGGGAGCAGAGTCTCCTCTCTGCCCCCTCCACTCTCCCCCCTCTCCTTCCTGTTTGCACGGTGGGCAAACGGTGAGGGGAGGGGGGAGGGTGGAGGGGGGAGAGAGGCCACTCTGCTCCCTACACGCTCTCTGGCAGGCGCATAAGCGGTGGGAGGAGGGGGGAGGTTGGAGGGATACATATTGATACATAGACAGTATACAGCAAGCAGTAAGGGGAGGGGGGATATAGTTATATATAAGTATATATATATATAGTTATATACACATATATATACATATATACACACACACATATGTATTTATACATACGTAAATATACATATATATATACATATATATATACACACATATATAGATATATATATATAGTTATATCTATATATATATAGTTATATCTATATCTATATCGATAGTTATAAATAGTTATGTCTATATATATAGATATATATATAGTTTTATCTATATATCTATATATATAGATATATATAGTTATATCTATATATAGCGTAGTAGCAGTTATTTGAGTCACAGGTGACGTCACAGGTGTATATATGATGTCACTGGTAGCATAGTAGCAGTTATTTGAGTCACAGGTGACATCACAGGTGTATATATGATGTCACTGGTAACGTAGTAGCAGTTATTTGAGTCACAGGTGAAGTCACAGGTGTATATATGATGTCACTGGTAGCGTAGTAGCAGTTATTTGAGTGACAGGTGACGTCACAGGTGTATATATGATGTCACTGGTAGCGTAGTAGCAGTTATTTGAGTCACAGGTGACGTCACAGGTGTATATATGACGTCACTGGTGACATCACAGGTGTATATATGACGTCACTGGTAACGTAGTAGCAGTTATTTGAGTCACAGGTGACGTCACAGGTGTATATATGACGTCACAGGTGACATCACAGGTGTATATATGACGTCACTGGTAACGTAGTAGCAGTTATTTAAGTCACAGGTGACATCACAGGTGTATATATGACGTCACAGGTGACATCACAGGTGTATATATGACGTCACTGGTAACGTAGTAGCAGTTATTTGAGTCACAGGTGACGTCACAGGTGTATATATGATGTCACTGGTAGCGTAGTAGCAGTTATTTGAGTCACAGGTGACATCACAGGTGTATATATGACGTCACTAGTAACGTAGTAGCAGTTATTTGAGTCACAGGTGACATCACAAGTGTATATATGACGTCACTGGTAGCGTAGTAGCAGTTATTTGAGTCACAGGTGACATCACAAGTGTATATATGATGTCACTGGTAACGTAGTAGCAGTTATTTGAGTCACAGGTGACGTCACAGGTGTATATATCATGTCACTGGTAGCGTAGTAGCAGTTATTTGAGTCACAGGTGACGTCACAGGTGTATATATGATGTCACTGGTAGCGTAGTAGCAGTTATTTGAGTCACAGGTGACGTCACAGGTGTATATATGACGTCACTGGTAGCGTAGTAGCAGTTATTTGAGTCACAGGTGACATCACAGGTGTATATATGACGTCACTGGTAGCGTAGTAGCAGTTATTTGAGTCACAGGTGACGTCACAGGTGTATATATGACGTCACAGGTGACATCACAGGTGTATATATGACGTCACTGGTAACGTAGTAGCAGTTATTTGAGTCACAGGTGACATCACGGAATACACACCTAAAGTTATAAATAGAAGTGACTTCCATCAGATTCCTTAGACGGGACCGGGGAGGGTGTATATGACGTCACAGGTGACATCACAGGTGTATATATGACGTCACTGGTAACGTAGTAGCAGTTATTTGAGTCACAGGTGACATCACAGGTGTATATATGACGTCACAGGTGACATCACAGGTGTATATATGACGTCACTGGTAACGTAGTAGCAGTTATTTGAGTCACAGGTGACGTCACAGGTGTATATATGACGTCACAGGTGACATCACAGGTGTATATATGACGTCACTGGTAACGTAGTAGCAGTTATTTGAGTCACAGGTGACATCACGGAATACACACCTAAAGTTATAAATAGAAGTGACTTCCATCAGATTCCTTAGACGGGACCGGGGAGGGTGGAGGGAGCAGAGTCTCCTCTCTGCCCCCTCCACTCTCCCCCCTCTCCTTCCTGTTTGCACGGTGGGCAAACGGTGAGGGGAGGGGGGAGGGTGGAGGGGGGAGAGAGGCCACTCTGCTCCCTACACGCTCTCTGGCAGGCGCATAAGCGGTGGGAGGAGGGGGGAGGTTGGAGGGATACATATTGATACATAGACAGTATACAGCAAGCAGTAAGGGGAGGGGGGATATAGTTATATATAAGTATATATATATATAGTTATATACACATATATATACATATATACACACACACATATGTATTTATACATACGTAAATATACATATATATATACATATATATATACACACATATATAGATATATATATATAGTTATATCTATATATATATAGTTATATCTATATCTATAGCGATAGTTATAAATAGTTATGTCTATATATATAGATATATATATAGTTTTATCTATATATCTATATATATAGATATATATAGTTATATCTATATATAGCGTAGTAGCAGTTATTTGAGTCACAGGTGACGTCACAGGTGTATATATGATGTCACTGGTAGCATAGTAGCAGTTATTTGAGTCACAGGTGACATCACAGGTGTATATATGATGTCACTGGTAACGTAGTAGCAGTTATTTGAGTCACAGGTGAAGTCACAGGTGTATATATGATGTCACTGGTAGCGTAGTAGCAGTTATTTGAGTGACAGGTGACGTCACAGGTGTATATATGATGTCACTGTTAGCGTAGTAGCAGTTATTTGAGTCACAGGTGACGTCACAGGTGTATATATGACGTCACAGGTGACATCACAGGTGTATATATGACGTCACTGGTAACGTAGTAGCAGTTATTTGAGTCACAGGTGACATCACAGGTGTATATATGACGTCACAGGTGACATCACAGGTGTATATATGACGTCACTGGTAACGTAGTAGCAGTTATTTGAGTCACAGGTGACATCACAGGTGTATATATGACGTCACTGGTAACGTAGTAGCAGTTATTTGAGTCACAGGTGACGTCACAGGTGTATATATGATGTCACTGGTAGCGTAGTAGCAGTTATTTGAGTCACAGGTGACATCACGGAATACACACCTAAAGTTATAAATAGAAGTGACTTCCATCAGATTCCTTAGACGGGACCGGGGAGGGTGGAGGGAGCAGAGTCTCCTCTCTGCCCCCTCCACTCTTCCCCCT
This sequence comes from Cyclopterus lumpus, assembly GCF_009769545.1. Taxonomy (NCBI): domain Eukaryota; kingdom Metazoa; phylum Chordata; class Actinopteri; order Perciformes; family Cyclopteridae; genus Cyclopterus; species Cyclopterus lumpus. Next base: position 39,165 of record NW_022974919.1, on the reverse strand, counting down.
CTCCTTCCTGTTTGCACGGTGGGCAAACGGTGAGGGGAGGGGGGAGGGTGGAGGGGGGAGAGAGGCCACTCTGCTCCCTACACGCTCTCTGGCAGGCGCATAAGCGGTGGGAGGAGGGGGGAGGTTGGAGGGATACATATTGATACATAGACAGTATACAGCAAGCAGTAAGGGGAGGGGGGATATAGTTATATATAAGTATATATATATATAGTTATATACACATATATATACATATATACACACACACATATGTATTTATACATACGTAAATATACATATATATATACATATATATATACACACATATATAGATATATATATATAGTTATATCTATATATATATAGTTATATCTATATCTATATCGATAGTTATAAATAGTTATGTCTATATATATAGATATATATATAGTTTTATCTATATATCTATATATATAGATATATATAGTTATATCTATATATAGCGTAGTAGCAGTTATTTGAGTCACAGGTGACGTCACAGGTGTATATATGATGTCACTGGTAGCATAGTAGCAGTTATTTGAGTCACAGGTGACATCACAGGTGTATATATGATGTCACTGGTAACGTAGTAGCAGTTATTTGAGTCACAGGTGAAGTCACAGGTGTATATATGATGTCACTGGTAGCGTAGTAGCAGTTATTTGAGTGACAGGTGACGTCACAGGTGTATATATGATGTCACTGGTAGCGTAGTAGCAGTTATTTGAGTCACAGGTGACGTCACAGGTGTATATATGACGTCACTGGTGACATCACAGGTGTATATATGACGTCACTGGTAACGTAGTAGCAGTTATTTGAGTCACAGGTGACGTCACAGGTGTATATATGACGTCACAGGTGACATCACAGGTGTATATATGACGTCACTGGTAACGTAGTAGCAGTTATTTAAGTCACAGGTGACATCACAGGTGTATATATGACGTCACAGGTGACATCACAGGTGTATATATGACGTCACTGGTAACGTAGTAGCAGTTATTTGAGTCACAGGTGACATCACAGGTGTATATATGACGTCACTGGTAACGTAGTAGCAGTTATTTGAGTCACAGGTGACGTCACAGGTGTATATATGATGTCACTGGTAGCGTAGTAGCAGTTATTTGAGTCACAGGTGACATCACAGGTGTATATATGACGTCACTAGTAACGTAGTAGCAGTTATTTGAGTCACAGGTGACATCACAAGTGTATATATGACGTCACTGGTAGCGTAGTAGCAGTTATTTGAGTCACAGGTGACATCACAGGTGTATATATGATGTCACTGGTAACGTAGTAGCAGTTATTTGAGTCACAGGTGACGTCACAGGTGTATATATGATGTCACTGGTAGCGTAGTAGCAGTTATTTGAGTCACAGGTGACGTCACAGGTGTATATATGATGTCACTGGTAGCGTAGTAGCAGTTATTTGAGTCACAGGTGACGTCACAGGTGTATATATGACGTCACTGGTAGCATAGTAGCAGTTATTTGAGTCACAGGTGAAGTCACAGGTGTATATATGATGTCACTGGTAGCGTAGTAGCAGTTATTTGAGTCACAGGTGACGTCACAGGTGTATATATGACGTCACTGGTAGCGTAGTAGCAGTTATTTGAGTCACAGGTGACATCACAGGTGTATATATGACGTCACTGGTAGCGTAGTAGCAGTTATTTGAGTCACAGGTGACGTCACAGGTGTATATATGACGTCACAGGTGACATCACAGGTGTATATATGACGTCACTGGTAACGTAGTAGCAGTTATTTGAGTCACAGGTGACATCACGGAATACACACCTAAAGTTATAAATAGAAGTGACTTCCATCAGATTCCTTAGACCGGACCGGGGAGGGTGTATATGACGTCACAGGTGACATCACAGGTGTATATATGACGTCACTGGTAACGTAGTAGCAGTTATTTGAGTCACAGGTGACATCACAGGTGTATATATGACGTCACAGGTGACATCACAGGTGTATATATGACGTCACTGGTAACGTAGTAGCAGTTATTTGAGTCACAGGTGACGTCACAGGTGTATATATGACGTCACAGGTGACATCACAGGTGTATATATGACGTCACTGGTAACGTAGTAGCAGTTATTTGAGTCACAGGTGACATCACAGGTGTATATATGACGTCACTGGTAACGTAGTAGCAGTTATTTGAGTCACAGGTGACGTCACAGGTGTATATATGATGTCACTGGTAGCATAGTAGCAGTTATTTGAGTCACAGGTGACGTCACAGGTGTATATATGACGTCACTGGTAGCGTAGTAGCAGTTATTTGAGTCACAGGTGACGTCACAGGTGTATATATGATGTCACTGGTAGCGTAGTAGCAGTTATTTGAGTCACAGGTGACGTCACAGGTGTATATATGACGTCACTGGTGACATCACAGGTGTATATATGACGTCACTGGTAACGTAGTAGCAGTTATGTGAGTCACAGGTGACGTCACAGGTGTATATATGACGTCACAGGTGACATCACAGGTGTATATATGACGTCACTGGTAACGTAGTAGCAGTTATTTGAGTCACAGGTGACATCACAGGTGTATATATGACGTCACAGGTGACATCACAGGTGTATATATGACGTCACTGGTAACGTAGTAGCAGTTATTTGAGTCTCAGGTGACATCACAGGTGTATATATGACGTCACTGGTAGCGTAGTAGCAGTTATTTGAGTCACAGGTGACATCACAAGTGTATATATGACGTCACTAGTAACGTAGTAGCAGTTATTTGAGTCACAGGTGACATCACAAGTGTATATATGACGTCACTGGTAGCGTAGTAGCATTTATTTGAGTCACAGGTGACATCACAGGTGTATATATGACGTCACTGGTATTGTAGTAGCAGTTATTTGAGTCACAGGTGACGTCACAGGTTGGAGGGATACATATTGATACATAGACGGTATACAGCAAGCAGTAAGGGGAGGGGGGATATAGTTATATATAAGTATATATATATAGTTATATACACATATATATACATATATACACACACACATATGTATTTATACATACGTAAATATACATATATATATACATATATATATATACACACATATATAGATATATATATATAGTTATATCTATATATATATATAGTTATATCTATATCTATATCGATAGTTATAAATAGTTATATCTATATATATAGATATATATATAGTTTTATCTATATATCTATATATATAGATATATATAGTTATATCTATATATAGCGTAGTAGCAGTTATTTGAGTCACAGGTGACGTCACAGGTGTATATATGACGTCACTGGTAGCATAGTAGCAGTTATTTGAGTCACAGGTGACATCACAGGTGTATATATGATGTCACTGGTAACGTAGTAGCAGTTATTTGAGTCACAGGTGACGTCACAGGTGTATATATGATGTCACTGGTAGCGTAGTAGCAGTTATTTGAGTCACAGGTGACGTCACAGGTGTATATATGACGTCACTGGTGACATCACAGGTGTATATATGACGTCACTGGTAACGTAGTAGCAGTTATGTGAGTCACAGGTGACGTCACAGGTGTATATATGACGTCACAGGTGACATCACAGGTGTATATATGACGTCACTGGTAACGTAGTAGCAGTTATTTGAGTCACAGGTGACATCACAGGTGTATATATGACGTCACAGGTGACATCACAGGTGTATATATGACGTCACTGGTAACGTAGTAGCAGTTATTTGAGTCTCAGGTGACATCACAGGTGTATATATGACGTCACTGGTAGCGTAGTAGCAGTTATTTGAGTCACAGGTGACATCACAGGTGTATATATGACGTCACTGGTAACGTAGTAGCAGTTATTTGAGTCACAGGTGACGTCACAGGTGTATATATGACGTCACTGGTAGCGTAGTAGCAGTTATTTGAGTCACAGGTGACATCACAGGTTTATATATGACGTCACTGGTAGCGTAGTAGCAGTTATTTGAGTCACAGGTGACATCACAGGTGTATATATGACGTCACTAGTAACGTAGTAGCAGTTATTTGAGTCACAGGTGACATCACAAGTGTATATATGACGTCACTGGTAGCGTAGTAGCAGTTATTTGAGTCACAGGTGACATCACAGGTGTATATATGACGTCACTGGTAACGTAGTAGCAGTTATTTGAGTCACAGGTGACGTCACAGGTTGGAGGAATACATATTGATACATAGACGGTATACAGCAAGCAGTAAGGGGAGGGGGGATATAGTTATATATAAGTATATATATATAGTTATATACACATATATATACATATATACACACACACATATGTATTTATACATACGTAAATATACATATATATATACATATATATATATACACACATATATAGATATATATATATATAGTTATATCTATATATATATAGTTATATCTATATCTATATCGATAGTTATAAATAGTTATATCTATATATATAGATATATATAGTTTTATCTATATATCTATATATATAGATATATATAGTTATATCTATATATAGCGTAGTAGCAGTTATTTGAGTCACAGGTGACGTCACAGGTGTATATATGACGTCACTGGTAGCATAGTAGCAGTTATTTGAGTCACAGGTGACATCACAGGTGTATATATGATGTCACTGGTAGCGTAGTAGCAGTTATTTGAGTCACAGGTGACGTCACAGGTGTATATATGACGTCACTGGTGACATCACAGGTGTATATATGACGTCACTGGTAACGTAGTAGCAGTTATGTGAGTCACAGGTGACGTCACAGGTGTATATATGACGTCACAGGTGACATCACAGGTGTATATATGACGTCACTGGTAACGTAGTAGCAGTTATTTGAGTCACAGGTGACATCACAGGTGTATATATGACGTCACAGGTGACATCACAGGTGTATATATGACGTCACTGGTAGCGTAGTAGCAGTTATTTGAGTCACAGGTGACATCACAGGTGTATATATGACGTCACTGGTAACGTAGTAGCAGTTATTTGAGTCACAGGTGACGTCACAGGTGTATATATGACGTCACTGGTAGCGTAGTAGCAGTTATTTGAGTCACAGGTGAAATCACAGGTGTATATATGACGTCACTAGTAACGTAGTAGCAGTTATTTGAGTCACAGGTGACATCACAAGTGTATATATGACGTCACTGGTAGCGTAGTAGCAGTTATTTGAGTCACAGGTGACATCACAGGTGTATATATGACGTCACTGGTAACGTAGTAGCAGTTATTTGAGTCACAGGTGACGTCACAGGTTGGAGGGATACATATTGATACATAGACGGTATACAGCAAGCAGTAAGGGGAGGGGGGATATAGTTATATATAAGTATATATATATAGTTATATACACATATATATACATATATCCACACACACATATGTATTTATACATACGTAAATATACATATATATATACATATATATATATACACACATATATAGATATATATATATAGTTATATCTATATATATATAGTTATATCTATATCTATATCGATAGTTATAAATAGTTATATCTATATATATAGATATATATATAGTTTTATCTATATATCTATATATATAGATATATATAGTTATATCTATATATTGCGTAGTAGCAGTTATTTGAGTCACAGGTGACGTCACAGGTGTATATATGACGTCACTGGTAGCATAGTAGCAGTTATTTGAGTCACAGGTGACATCACAGGTGTATATATGATGTCACTGGTAGCGTAGTAGCAGTTATTTGAGTCACAGGTGACGTCACAGGTGTATATATGACGTCACTGGTGACATCACAGGTGTATATATGACGTCACTGGTAACGTAGTAGCAGTTATGTGAGTCACAGGTGACGTCACAGGTGTATATATGACGTCACAGGTGACATCACAGGTGTATATATGACGTCACTGGTAACGTAGTAGCAGTTATTTGAGTCACAGGTGACATCACAGGTGTATATATGACGTCACAGGTGACATCACAGGTGTATATATGACGTCACTGGTAACGTAGTAGCAGTTATTTGAGTCTCAGGTGACATCACAGGTGTATATATGACGTCACTGGTAGCGTAGTAGCAGTTATTTGAGTCACAGGTGACATCACAGGTGTATATATGACGTCACTAGTAACGTAGTAGCAGTTATTTGAGTCACAGGTGACATCACAAGTGTATATATGACGTCACTGGTAGCGTAGTAGCAGTTATTTGAGTCACAGGTGACATCACAGGTGTATATATGACGTCACTGGTAACGTAGTAGCAGTTATTTGAGTCTCAGGTGACGTCACAGGTTGGAGGGATACATATTGATACATAGACGGTATACAGCAAGCAGTAAGGGGAGGGGGGATATAGTTATATATAAGTATATATATATAGTTATATACACATATATATACATATATACACACACACATATGTATTTATACATACGTAAATATACATATATATATACATATATATATATACACACATATATAGATATATATATATAGTTATATCTATATATATATAGTTATATCTATATCTATATCGATAGTTATAAATAGTTATATCTATATATATAGATATATATATAGTTTTATCTATATATCTATATATATAGATATATATAGTTATATCTATATATAGCGTAGTAGCAGTTATTTGAGTCACAGGTGACGTCACAGGTGTATATATGACGTCACTGGTAGCATAGTAGCAGTTATTTGAGTCACAGGTGACATCACAGGTGTATATATGATGTCACTGGTAACGTAGTAGCAGTTATTTGAGTCACAGGTGACGTCACAGGTGTATATATGATGTCACTGGTAGCGTAGTAGCAGTTATTTGAGTCACAGGTGACGTCACAGGTGTATATATGATGTCACTGGTAGCGTAGTAGCAGTTATTTGAGTCACAGGTGACGTCACAGGTGTATATATGACATCACTGGTAGCATAGTAGCAGTTATTTGAGTCACAGGTGAAGTCACAGGTGTATATATGATGTCACTGGTAGCGTAGTAGCAGTTATTTGAGTCACAGGTGAAGTCACAGGTGTATATATGATGTCACTGGTAGCGTAGTAGCAGTTATTTGAGTCACAGGTGACATCACAGGTGTATATATGACGTCACTGGTAACGTAGTAGCAGTTATTTGAGTCACAGGTGACATCACAGGTGTATATATGACGTCACTGGTAACGTAGTAGCAGTTATTTGAGTCACAGGTGACGTCACAGGTGTATATATGATGTCACTGGTAGCATAGTAGCAGTTATTTGAGTCACAGGTGACGTCACAGGTGTATATATGACGTCACTGGTAGCGTAGTAGCAGTTATTTGAGTCACAGGTGACGTCACAGGTGTATATATGATGTCACTGGTAGCGTAGTAGCAGTTATTTGAGTCACAGGTGACGTCACAGGTGTATATATGACGTCACTGGTGACATCACAGGTGTATATATGACGTCACTGGTAACGTAGTAGCAGTTATTTGAGTCACAGGTGACGTCACAGGTGTATATATGACGTCACAGGTGACATCACAGGTGTATATATGACGTCACTGGTAACGTAGTAGCAGTTATTTGAGTCACAGGTGACATCACAGGTGTATATATGACGTCACAGGTGACATCACAGGTGTATATATGACGTCACTGGTAACGTAGTAGCAGTTATTTGAGTCACAGGTGACATCACAGGTGTATATATGACGTCACTGGTAACGTAGTAGCAGTTATTTGAGTCACAGGTGACGTCACAGGTGTATATATGATGTCACTGGTAGCGTAGTAGCAGTTATTTGAGTCACAGGTGACATCACAGGTGTATATATGACGTCACTAGTAACGTAGTAGCAGTTATTTGAGTCACAGGTGACATCACAGGTGTATATATGACGTCACTGGTAGCGTAGTAGCCGTTATTTGAGTCACAGGTGACGTCACAGGTGTATATATGACGTCTCTGGTAGCGTAGTAGCAGTTATTTGAGTCACAGGTGACGTCACAGGTGTATATATGACGTCACTGGTAACGTAGTAGCAGTTATTTGAGTCACAGGTGACGTCACAGGTGTATATATGACGTCACAGGTGACATCACAGGTGTATATATGACGTCACTGGTAACGTAGTAGCAGTTATTTGAGTCACAGGTGACATCACAGGTGTATATATGACGTCACTAGTAACGTAGTAGCAGTTATTTGAGTCACAGGTGACATCACAAGTGTATATATGACGTCACTGGTAACGTAGTAGCAGTTATTTGAGTCACAGGTGACGTCACAGGTGTATATATGACGTCACTGGTAGCGTAGTAGCCGTTATTTGAGTCACAGGTGACATCACAGGTGTATATATGACGTCACTGGTAGCGTAGTAGCAGTTATTTGAGTCACAGGTGACGTCACAGGTGTATATATGACATCACTGGTAGCATAGTAGCAGTTATTTGAGTCACAGGTGAAGTCACAGGTGTATATATGATGTCACTGGTAGCGTAGTAGCAGTTATTTGAGTCACAGGTGACATCACAGGTGTATATATGACGTCACTGGTAGCGTAGTAGCAGTTATTTGAGTCACAGGTGACGTCACAGGTGTATATATGACATCACTGGTAGCATAGTAGCAGTTATTTGAGTCACAGGTGAAGTCACAGGTGTATATATGATGTCACTGGTAGCGTAGTAGCAGTTATTTGAGTCACAGGTGAAGTCACAGGTGTATATATGATGTCACTGGTAGCGTAGTAGCAGTTATTTGAGTCACAGGTGACATCACAGGTGTATATATGACGTCACTGGTAACGTAGTAGCAGTTATTTGAGTCACAGGTGACATCACAGGTGTATATATGACGTCACTGGTAACGTAGTAGCAGTTATTTGAGTCACAGGTGACGTCACAGGTGTATATATGATGTCACTGGTAGCATAGTAGCAGTTATTTGAGTCACAGGTGACGTCACAGGTGTATATATGACGTCACTGGTAGCGTAGTAGCAGTTATTTGAGTCACAGGTGACGTCACAGGTGTATATATGATGTCACTGGTAGCGTAGTAGCAGTTATTTGAGTCACAGGTGACGTCACAGGTGTATATATGACGTCACTGGTGACATCACAGGTGTATATATGACGTCACTGGTAACGTAGTAGCAGTTATTTGAGTCACAGGTGACGTCACAGGTGTATATATGACGTCACAGGTGACATCACAGGTGTATATATGACGTCACTGGTAACGTAGTAGCAGTTATTTGAGTCACAGGTGACATCACAGGTGTATATATGACGTCACAGGTGACATCACAGGTGTATATATGACGTCACTGGTAACGTAGTAGCAGTTATTTGAGTCACAGGTGACATCACAGGTGTATATATGACGTCACAGGTGACATCACAGGTGTATATATGACGTCACTGGTAACGTAGTAGCAGTTATTTGAGTCACAGGTGACATCACAGGTGTATATATGACGTCACTGGTAACGTAGTAGCAGTTATTTGAGTCACAGGTGACGTCACAGGTGTATATATGATGTCACTGGTAGCGTAGTAGCAGTTATTTGAGTCACAGGTGACATCACAGGTGTATATATGACGTCACTAGTAACGTAGTAGCAGTTATTTGAGTCACAGGTGACATCACAGGTGTATATATGACGTCACTGGTAGCGTAGTAGCCGTTATTTGAGTCACAGGTGACGTCACAGGTGTATATATGACGTCTCTGGTAGCGTAGTAGCAGTTATTTGAGTCACAGGTGACGTCACAGGTGTATATATGACGTCACTGGTAACGTAGTAGCAGTTATTTGAGTCACAGGTGACGTCACAGGTGTATATATGACGTCACAGGTGACATCACAGGTGTATATATGACGTCACTGGTAACGTAGTAGCAGTTATTTGAGTCACAGGTGACATCACAGGTGTATATATGACGTCACTAGTAACGTAGTAGCAGTTATTTGAGTCACAGGTGACATCACAAGTGTATATATGACGTCACTGGTAACGTAGTAGCAGTTATTTGAGTCACAGGTGACGTCACAGGTGTATATATGACGTCACTGGTAGCGTAGTAGCCGTTATTTGAGTCACAGGTGACATCACAGGTGTATATATGACGTCACTGGTAGCGTAGTAGCAGTTATTTGAGTCAAAGGTGACGTCACAGGTGTATATATGACGTCACAGGTGACATCACAGGTGTATATATGACGTAACTGGTAACGTAGTAGCAGTTATTTGAGTCACAGGTGACGTCACAGGTGTATATATGACGTCACAGGTGACATCACAGGTGTATATATGACGTCACTGGTAACGTAGTAGCAGTTATTTGAGTCACAGGTGACGTCACAGGTGTATATATGACGTCACTGGTGACATCACAGGTGTATATATGACGTCACTGGTAACGTAGTAGCAGTTATTTGAGTCACAGGTGACGTCACAGGTGTATATATGACGTCACTGGTAACGTAGTAGAAGTTATTTGAGTCACAGGTGACGTCACAGGTGTATATATGACGTCACAGGTGACATCACAGGTGTATATATGACGTCACTGGTAACGTAGTAGCAGTTATTTGAGTCACAGGTGACATCACAGGTGTATATATGACGTCACTGGTAACGTAGTAGAAGTTATTTGAGTCACAGGTGACGTCACAGGTGTATATATGACGTCACAGGTGACATCACAGGTGTATATATGACGTCACTGGTAACGTAGTAGCAGTTATTTGAGTCACAGGTGACGTCACAGGTGTATATATGACGTCACAGGTGACATCACAGGTGTATATATGACGTCACTGGTAACGTAGTAGCAGTTATTTGAGTCACAGGTGACATCACGGAATACACACCCAAAGTTATAAATAGAAGTGACTTCCATCAGATTCCTTAGACGGGACCGGGGAGGGTGGAGGGAGCAGAGTCTCCTCTCTCCCCCCTCCACTCTCCCCCCTCTCCTTCCTGTTTGCACGGTGGGCAAACGGTAAGGGGAGGGGGGAGAGTGGAGGGGGGAGAGTCTCATCTCTCCCCCCTCCACTCTCCCCCCTCTCCTTACTGTTTGCGCGATTGGGCAAACGGTGAGGGGAGGGGGGAGGGTGGAGGGGGGAGAGAGGAGACTCTGCTCCCTCCACTCTCCCCCCTCTCCTTCCTGTTTGCACGGTGGGCAAACGGTGAGGGGAGGGGGGAGGGTGGAGGGGGGAGAGAGGCCACTCTGCTCCCTACACCCTCTCTGGCAGGCGCATAAGCGGTGGGAGGAGGGGGGAGGTTGGAGGGATACATATTGATACATATACAGTATACAGCAAGCAGTAAGGGGAGGGGGGATATAGTTAAATATAAGTATATATATATAGTTATATACACATATATATACATATATACACACACATATATATATTTATACATACGTAAATATACATATATATACACACATATATAGATATATATAGTTATATATATATTATATAGCGTAGTAGCAGTTATTTGAGTCACAGGTGTATATATGACGTCACTGGTAGCGTAGTAGCAGTTATTTGATTCACAGATGACGTCACAGGTGTATATATGACGTCACTGGTAGCGTAGTAGCCGTTATTTGAGTCACAGGTGACGTCACAGGTGTATATATGACGTCACTGGTAGCGTAGTAGCAGTTATTTGAGTCACAGGTGACGTCACAGGTGTATATATGACGTCACTGGTAACGTAGTAGCAGTTATTTGAGTCACAGGTGACGTCACAGGTGTATATATGACGTCACTGGTAGCGTTGTAGCCGTTATTTGAGTCACAGGTGACATCACAGGTGTATATATGACGTCACTGGTAGCGTAGTAGCAGTTATTTGAGTCACAGGTGACGTCACAGGTGTATATATGACGTCACAGGTGACATCACAGGTGTATATATGACGTCACTGGTAACGTAGTAGCAGTTATTTGAGTCACAGGTGACGTCACAGGTGTATATATGACGTCACAGGTGACATCACAGGTGTATTTATGACGTCACTAGTAACGTAGTAGCAGTTATTTGAGTCACAGGTGACATCACAAGTGTATATATGACGTCACTGGTAACGTAGTAGCAGTTATTTGAGTCACAGGTGACGTCACAGGTGTATATATGACGTCACTGGTAGCGTAGTAGCAGTTATTTGAGTCACAGGTGACGTCACAGGTGTATATATGACGTCACAGGTGACATCACAGGTGTATATATGACGTAACTGGTAAAGTAGTAGCAGTTATTTGAGTCACAGGTGACGTCACAGGTGTATATATGATGTCACTGGTAGCGTAGTAGCAGTTATTTGAGTCACAGGTGAAGTCACAGGTGTATATATGATGTCACTGGTAGCGTAGTAGCAGTTATTTGAGTCACAGGTGACATCACAGGTGTATATATGACGTCACTGGTAACGTAGTAGCAGTTATTTGAGTCACAGGTGACATCACAGGTGTATATATGACGTCACTGGTAACGTAGTAGCAGTTATTTGAGTCACAGGTGACGTCACAGGTGTATATATGATGTCACTGGTAGCATAGTAGCAGTTATTTGAGTCACAGGTGACGTCACAGGTGTATATATGACGTCACTGGTAGCGTAGTAGCAGTTATTTGAGTCACAGGTGACGTCACAGGTGTATATATGATGTCACTGGTAGCGTAGTAGCAGTTATTTGAGTCACAGGTGACGTCACAGGTGTATATATGACGTCACTGGTGACATCACAGGTGTATATATGACGTCACTGGTAACGTAGTAGCAGTTATTTGAGTCACAGGTGACGTCACAGGTGTATATATGACGTCACAGGTGACATCACAGGTGTATATATGACGTCACTGGTAACGTAGTAGCAGTTATTTGAGTCACAGGTGACATCACAGGTGTATATATGACGTCACAGGTGACATCACAGGTGTATATATGACGTCACTGGTAACGTAGTAGCAGTTATTTGAGTCACAGGTGACATCACAGGTGTATATATGACGTCACTGGTAGCGTAGTAGCAGTTATTTGAGTCACAGGTGACATCACAGGTGTATATATGACGTCACTAGTAACGTAGTAGCAGTTATTTGAGTCACAGGTGACATCACAGGTGTATATATGACGTCACTAGTAACGTAGTAGCCGTTATTTGAGTCACAGGTGACATCACAGGTGTATATATGACGTCACTGGTAGCGTAGTAGCAGTTATTTGAGTCACAGGTGACGTCACAGGTGTATAAATGACGTCACTGGTAGCGTAGTAGCCGTTATTTGAGTCACAGGTGACGTCACAGGTGTATATATGACGTCACTGGTAACGTAGTAGCAGTTATTTGAGTCACAGGTGACGTCACAGGTGTATATATGACGTCACAGGTGACATCACTGGTGTATATATGACGTCACAGGTGACATCACAGGTGTATATATGACGTCACTGGTAGCGTAGTAGCAGTTATTTGAGTCACAGGTGACGTCACAGGTGTATATATGATGTCACTGGTAGCATAGTAGCAGTTATTTGAGTCACAGGTGACGTCACAGGTGTATATATGACGTCACTGGTAGCGTAGTAGCAGTTATTTGAGTCACAGGTGACGTCACAGGTGTATATATGATGTCACTGGTAGCGTAGTAGCAGTTATTTGAGTCACAGGTGACGTCACAGGTGTATATATGACGTCACTGGTGACATCACAGGTGTATATATGACGTAACTGGTAACGTAGTAGCAGTTATTTGAGTCACAGGTGACGTCACAGGTGTATATATGACGTCACAGGTGACATCACAGGTGTATATATGACGTCACTGGTAACGTAGTAGCAGTTATTTGAGTCACAGGTGACATCACAGGTGTATATATGACGTCACAGGTGACATCACAGGTGTATATATGACGTCACTGGTAACGTAGTAGCAGTTATTTGAGTCACAGGTGACATCACAGGTGTATATATGACGTCACTGGTAACGTAGTAGCAGTTATTTGAGTCACAGGTGACGTCACAGGTGTATATATGACGTCACTGGTAGCGTAGTAGCAGTTATTTGAGTCACAGGTGACATCACAGGTGTATATATGACGTCACTAGTAACGTAGTAGCAGTTATTTGAGTCACAGGTGACATCACAGGTGTATATATGACGTCACTAGTAACGTAGTAGCCGTTATTTGAGTCACAGGTGACATCACAGGTGTATATATGACGTCACTGGTAGCGTAGTAGCAGTTATTTGAGTCACAGGTGACGTCACAGGTGTATATATGACGTCACTGGTAGCGTAGTAGCCGTTATTTGAGTCACAGGTGACGTCACAGGTGTATATATGACGTCACTGGTAACGTAGTAGCAGTTATTTGAGTCACAGGTGACGTCACAGGTGTATATATGACGTCACAGGTGACATCACTGGTGTATATATGACGTCACAGGTGACATCACAGGTGTATATATGACGTCACTGGTAGCGTAGTAGCAGTTATTTGAGTCACAGGTGACGTCACAGGTGTATATATGACGTCACTGGTTACGTAGTAGCAGTTATTTGAGTCACAGGTGACGTCACAGGTGTATATATGACGTCACAGGTGACATCACTGGTGTATATATGACGTCACTGGTAACGTAGTAGCAGTTATTTGAGTCACAGGTGACATCACAGGTGTATATATGACGTCACTAGTAACGTAGTAGCAGTTATTTGAGTCACAGGTGACATCACAAGTGTATATATGACGTCACTGGTAACGTAGTAGCAGTTATTTGAGTCACAGGTGACGTCACAGGTGTATATATGACGTCACTGGTAGCGTAGTAGCAGTTATTTGAGTCACAGGTGACGTCACAGGTGTATATATGACGTCACAGGTGACATCACAGGTGTATATATGACGTAACTGGTAACGTAGTAGCAGTTATTTGAGTCACAGGTGACGTCACAGGTGTATATATGACGTCACAGGTGACATCACAGGTGTATATATGACGTCACTGGTAACGTAGTAGCAGTTATTTGAGTCACAGGTGACGTCACAGGTGTATATATGACGTCACTGGTGACATCACAGGTGTATATATGACGTCACTGGTAACGTAGTAGCAGTTATTTGAGTCACAGGTGACGTCACAGGTGTATATATGACGTCACAGGTGACATCACAGGTGTATATATGACGTCACTGGTAACGTAGTAGCAGTTATTTGAGTCACAGGTGACGTCACAGGTGTATATATGACGTCACAGGTGACATCACAGGTGTATATATGACGTCACTGGTAACGTAGTAGCAGTTATTTGAGTCACAGGTGACATCACGGAATACACACCCAAAGTTATAAATAGAAGTGACTTCCATCAGATTCCTTAGACGGGACCGGGGAGGGTGGAGGGAGCAGAGTCTCCTCTCTCCCCCCTCCACTCTCCCCCCTCTCCTTCCTGTTTGCACGGTGGGCAAACGGTAAGGGGAGGGGGGAGGGTGGAGGGGGGAGAGAGGCCACTCTGCTCCCTACACCCTCTCTGGCAGGCGCATAAGCGGTGGGAGGAGGGGGGAGGTTGGAGGGATACATATTGATACATATACAGTATACAGCAAGCAGTAAGGGGAGGGGGGATATAGTTAAATATAAGTATATATATATAGTTATATACACATATATATATACATATATACACACACATATATGTATTTATACATACGTAAATATACATATATGTACACACATATATAGATATATATAGTTATATATATATTATATAGCGTAGTAGCAGTTATTTGAGTCACAGATGAAGTCACAGGTGTATATATGACGTCACTGGTAGCGTAGTAGCAGTTATTTGATTCACAGATGAAGTCACAGGTGTATATATGACGTCACTGGTAACATAGTAGCAGTTATTTGAGTCACAGGTGTATATATGACATCACTGGTAGCGTAGTAGCCGTTATTTGAGTCACAGGTGACGTCACAGGTGTATATATGACGTCACTGGTAGCGTAGTAGCAGTTATTTGAGTCACAGGTGACGTCACAGGTGTATATATGACGTCACTGGTAACGTAGTAGCAGTTATTTGAGTCACAGGTGACGTCACAGGTGTATATATGACGTCACTGGTAGCGTAGTAGCAGTTATTTGAGTCACAGGTGACATCACAGGTGTATATATGACGTCACTAGTAACGTAGTAGCAGTTATTTGAGTCACAGGTGACATCACAGGTGTATATATGACGTCACTGGTAACGTAGTAGCCGTTATTTGAGTCACAGGTGACATCACAGGTGTATATATGACGTCACTGGTAGCGTAGTAGCAGTTATTTGAGTCACAGGTGACGTCACAGGTGTATATATGACGTCACTGGTAGCGTAGTAGCCGTTATTTGAGTCACAGGTGACATCACAGGTGTATATATGACGTCACTGGTAGCGTAGTAGCAGTTATTTGAGTCACAGGTGACGTCACAGGTGTATATATGACGTCACTGGTAACGTAGTAGCAGTTATTTGAGTCACAGGTGACGTCACAGGTGTATATATGACGTCACAGGTGACATCACTGGTGTATATATGACGTCACTGGTAACGTAGTAGCAGTTATTTGAGTCACAGGTGACATCACAGGTGTATATATTACGTCACTAGTAACGTAGTAGCAGTTATTTGAGTCACAGGTGACATCACAAGTGTATATATGACGTCACTGGTAACGTAGTAGCAGTTATTTGAGTCACAGGTGACGTCACAGGTGTATATATGACGTCACTGGTAGCGTAGTAGCCGTTATTTGAGTCACAGGTGACATCACAGGTGTATATATGACGTCACTGGTAACGTAGTAGCCGTTATTTGAGTCACAGGTGACATCACAGGTGTATATATGACGTCACTGGTAGCGTAGTAGCAGTTATTTGAGTCACAGGTGACGTCACAGGTGTATATATGACGTCACTGGTAGCGTAGTAGCCGTTATTTGAGTCACAGGTGACATCACAGGTGTATATATGACGTCACTGGTAGCGTAGTAGCAGTTATTTGAGTCACAGGTGACGTCACAGGTGTATATATGACGTCACTGGTAACGTAGTAGCAGTTATTTGAGTCACAGGTGACGTCACAGGTGTATATATGACGTCACAGGTGACATCACTGGTGTATATATGACGTCACTGGTAACGTAGTAGCAGTTATTTGAGTCACAGGTGACATCACAGGTGTATATATTACGTCACTAGTAACGTAGTAGCAGTTATTTGAGTCACAGGTGACATCACAAGTGTATATATGACGTCACTGGTAACGTAGTAGCAGTTATTTGAGTCACAGGTGACGTCACAGGTGTATATATGACGTCACTGGTAGCGTAGTAGCCGTTATTTGAGTCACAGGTGACATCACAGGTGTATATATGACGTCACTGGTAGCGTAGTAGCAGTTATTTGAGTCACAGGTGACGTCACAGGTGTATATATGACGTCACAGGTGACATCACAGGTGTATATATGACGTAACTGGTAACGTAGTAGCAGTTATTTGAGTCACAGGTGACGTCACAGGTGTATATATGACGTCACAGGTGACATCACAGGTGTATATATGACGTCACTGGTAACGTAGTAGCAGTTATTTGAGTCACAGGTGACGTCACAGGTGTATATATGACGTCACTGGTGACATCACAGGTGTATATATGACGTCACTGGTAACGTAGTAGCAGTTATTTGAGTCACAGGTGACGTCACAGGTGTATATATGACGTCACAGGTGACATCACAGGTGTATATATGACGTCACTGGTAACGTAGTAGCAGTTATTTGAGTCACAGGTGACGTCACAGGTGTATATATGACGTCACAGGTGACATCACAGGTGTATATATGACGTCACTGGTAACGTAGTAGCAGTTATTTGAGTCACAGGTGACATCACGGAATACACACCCAAAGTTATAAATAGAAGTGACTTCCATCAGATTCCTTAGACGGGACCGGGGAGGGTGGAGGGAGCAGAGTCTCCTCTCTCCCCCCTCCACTCTCCCCCCTCTCCTTCCTGTTTGCACGGTGGGCAAACGGTAAGGGGAGGGGGGAGAGTGGAGGGGGGAGAGTCTCATCTCTCCCCCCTCCACTCTCCCCCCTCTCCTTACTGTTTGCGCGATTGGGCAAACCTGTGATGTCACCAGTGACGTCATATATACACCTGTGACGTCACCTGTGACTCAAATAACTGCTACTACGTTACCAGTGACGTCATATATACACCTGTGATGTCACCTGTGACGTCATATATACACCTGTGACGTCACCTGTGACTCAAATAACTGCTACTACGCTACCAGTGACGTCATATATACACCTGTGATGTCACCTGTGACTCAAATAACGGCTACTACGCTACCAGTGACGTCATATATACACCTGTGACGTCACCTGTGACTCAAATAACTGCTACTACGTTACCAGTGACGTCATATATACACTTGTGATGTCACCTGTGACTCAAATAACTGCTACTACGTTACTAGTGACGTCATATATACACCTGTGATGTCACCTGTGACTCAAATAACTGCTACTACGTTACCAGTGACGTCATATATACACCAGTGATGTCACCTGTGACGTCATATATACACCTGTGACGTCACCTGTGACTCAAATAACTGCTACTACGTTACCAGTGACGTCATATATACACCTGTGACGTCACCTGTGACTCAAATAACTGATACTACGCTACCAGTGACGTCATATATACACCTGTGATGTCACCTGTGACTCAAATAACGGCTACTACGCTACCAGTGACGTCATATATACACCTGTGACGTCACCTGTGACTCAAATAACTGCTACTACGCTACCAGTGACGTCATATATACACCTGTGATGTCACCTGTGACTCAAATAACGGCTACTACGTTACCAGTGACGTCATATATACACCTGTGATGTCACCTGTGACTCAAATAACTGCTACTACGTTACTAGTGACGTCATATATACACCTGTGATGTCACCTGTGACTCAAATAACTGCTACTACGCTACCAGTGACGTCATATATACACCTGTGACGTCACCTGTGACTCAAATAACTGCTACTACGTTACCAGTGACGTCATAAATACACCTGTGATGTCACCTGTGACGTCATATATACACCTGTGACGTCACCTGTGACTCAAATAACTGCTACTACGTTACCAGTGACGTCATAAATACACCTGTGACGTCACCTGTGACGTCATATATACACCTGTGACGTCACCTGTGACTCAAATAACTGCTACTACGCTACCAGTGATGTCATATATACACCTGTGACGTCACCTGTGACTCAAATAACTGCTACTATGTTACCAGTGACGTCATATATACACCTGTGACTTCATCTGTGAATCAAATAACTGCTACTACGCTACCAGTGACGTCATATATACACCTGTGACTTCATCTGTGACTCAAATAACTGCTACTACGCTATATAATATATATATATAACTATATTTATCTATATATGTGTGTACATGACACTTATGACGTCACTGGTAACGTAGTAGCAGTTATTTGAGTCACAGGTGACATCACAGGTGTATATATGACGTCACTGGTATCGTAGTAGTAAGTATAAGTATATATATATAGTTATATACACATATATATATACATATATATACACACACATATATATATTTATACATACGTAAATATACATATATATACACACATATATAGATATATATAGTTATATATATATTATATAGCGTAGTAGCAGTTATTTGAGTCACAGATGAAGTCACAGGTGTATATATGACGTCACTGGTAGCGTAGTAGCAGTTATTTGATTCACAGATGAAGTCACAGGTGTATATATGACGTCACTGGTAACATAGTAGCAGTTATTTGAGTCACAGGTGACGTCACAGGTGTATATATGACATCACTGGTAGCGTAGTAGCAGTTATTTGAGTCACAGGTGACGTCACAGGTGTATATATGACGTCACAGGTGACATCACAGGTGTATATATGACGTCACTGGTATCGTAGTAGCAGTTATTTGAGTCACAGGTGACATCACAGGTGTATATATGACGTCACTGGTAACGTAGTAGCAGTTATTTGAGTCACAGGTGACGTCACAGGTGTATATATGACGTCACTGGTAGCGTTGTAGCCGTTATTTGAGTCACAGGTGACATCACAGGTGTATATATGACGTCACTGGTAGCGTAGTAGCAGTTATTTGAGTCACAGGTGACGTCACAGGTGTATATATGACGTCACTGGTAACGTAGTAGCAGTTATTTGAGTCACAGGTGACGTCACAGGTGTATATATGACGTCACAGGTGACATCACAGGTGTATTTATGACGTCACTGGTAACGTAGTAGCAGTTATTTGAGTCACAGGTGACGTCACAGGTGTATATATGACGTCACTGGTAACGTAGTAGCAGTTATTTGAGTCACAGGTGACGTCACAGGTGTATATATGACGTCACTGGTAGCGTAGTAGCAGTTATTTGAGTCACAGGTGACATCACAGGTGTATATATGACGTCACTGGTAACGTAGTAGCAGTTATTTGAGTCACAGGTGACGTCACAGGTGTATATATGACGTCACAGGTGACATCACAGGTGTATTTATGACGTCACTGGTAACGTAGTAGCAGTTATTTGAGTCACAGGTGACGTCACAGGTGTATATATGACGTCACAGGTGACATCACAGGTGTATTTATGACGTCACTGGTAACGTAGTAGCAGTTATTTGAGTCACAGGTGACGTCACAGGTGTATATATGACGTCACTGGTAACGTAGTAGCAGTTATTTGAGTCACAGGTGACGTCACAGGTGTATATATGACGTCACTGGTAGCGTAGTAGCAGTTATTTGAGTCACAGGTGACATCACAGGTGTATATATGACGTCACTGGTAACGTAGTAGCAGTTATTTGAGTCACAGGTGACGTCACAGGTTGGAGGGATACATATTGATACATAGACGGTATACAGCAAGCAGTAAGGGGAGGGGGGATATAGTTATATATAAGTATATATATATAGTTATATACACATATATATACATATATACACACACACATATGTATTTATACATACGTAAATATACATATATATATACATATATATATACACACATATATAGATATATATATATAGTTATATCTATTTATATATAGTTATATCTATATCTATATCGATAGTTATAAATAGTTATATCTATATATATAGATATATATATAGTTTTATCTATATATCTATATATATAGATATATATAGTTATATCTATATATAGCGTAGTAGCAGTTATTTGAGTCACAGGTGACGTCACAGGTGTATATATGACGTCACTGGTAGCATAGTAGCAGTTATTTGAGTCACAGGTGACATCACAGGTGTATATATGATGTCACTGGTAACGTAGTAGCAGTTATTTGAGTCACAGGTGACATCACAGGTGTATATATGATGTCACTGGTAGCGTAGTAGCAGTTATTTGAGTCACAGGTGACGTCACAGGTGTATATATGATGTCACTGGTAGCGTAGTAGCAGTTATTTGAGTCACAGGTGACGTCACAGGTGTATATATGACGTCACTGGTAGCATAGTAGCAGTTATTTGAGTCACAGGTGAAGTCACAGGTGTATATATGATGTCACTGGTAGCGTAGTAGCAGTTATTTGAGTCACAGGTGAAGTCACAGGTGTATATATGATGTCACCGGTAGCGTAGTAGCAGTTATTTGAGTCACAGGTGACATCACAGGTGTATATATGACGTCACTGGTAACGTAGTAGCAGTTATTTGAGTCACAGGTGACATCACAGGTGTATATATGACGTCACTGGTAACGTAGTAGCAGTTATTTGAGTCACAGGTGAAGTCACAGGTGTATATATGATGTCACTGGTAGCGTAGTAGCAGTCATTTGAGTCACAGGTGAAGTCACAGGTGTATATATGATGTCACTGGTAGCGTAGTAGCAGTTATTTGAGTCACAGGTGACGTCACAGGTGTATATATGACGTCACAGGTGACATCACAGGTGTATTTATGACGTCACTGGTAACGTAGTAGCAGTTATTTGAGTCACAGGTGACGTCACAGGTGTATATATGACGTCACTGGTAACGTAGTAGCAGTTATTTGAGTCACAGGTGACGTCACAGGTGTATATATGACGTCACTGGTAGCGTAGTAGCAGTTATTTGAGTCACAGGTGACATCACAGGTGTATATATGACGTCACTGGTAACGTAGTAGCAGTTATTTGAGTCACAGGTGACGTCACAGGTTGGAGGGATACATATTGATACATAGACGGTATACAGCAAGCAGTAAGGGGAGGGGGGATATAGTTATATATAAGTATATATATATAGTTATATACACATATATATACATATATACACACACACATATGTATTTATACATACGTAAATATACATATATATATACATATATATATACACACATATATAGATATATATATATAGTTATATCTATTTATATATAGTTATATCTATATCTATATCGATAGTTATAAATAGTTATATCTATATATATAGATATATATATAGTTTTATCTATATATCTATATATATAGATATATAGTTATATCTATATATAGCGTAGTAGCAGTTATTTGAGTCACAGGTGACGTCACAGGTGTATATATGACGTCACTGGTAGCATAGTAGCAGTTATTTGAGTCACAGGTGACATCACAGGTGTATATATGATGTCACTGGTAACGTAGTAGCAGTTATTTGAGTCACAGGTGACATCACAGGTGTATATATGATGTCACTGGTAGCGTAGTAGCAGTTATTTGAGTCACAGGTGACGTCACAGGTGTATATATGATGTCACTGGTAGCGTAGTAGCAGTTATTTGAGTCACAGGTGACGTCACAGGTGTATATATGACGTCACTGGTAGCATAGTAGCAGTTATTTGAGTCACAGGTGAAGTCACAGGTGTATATATGATGTCACTGGTAGCGTAGTAGCAGTTATTTGAGTCACAGGTGAAGTCACAGGTGTATATATGATGTCACCGGTAGCGTAGTAGCAGTTATTTGAGTCACAGGTGACATCACAGGTGTATATATGACGTCACTGGTAACGTAGTAGCAGTTATTTGAGTCACAGGTGACATCACAGGTGTATATATGACGTCACTGGTAACGTAGTAGCAGTTATTTGAGTCACAGGTGAAGTCACAGGTGTATATATGATGTCACTGGTAGCGTAGTAGCAGTCATTTGAGTCACAGGTGAAGTCACAGGTGTATATATGATGTCACTGGTAGCGTAGTAGCAGTTATTTGAGTCACAGGTGACATCACAGGTGTATATATGACGTCACTGGTAATGTAGTAGCAGTTATTTGAGTCACAGGTGACATCACAGGTGTATATATGACGTCACTGGTAACGTAGTAGCAGTTATTTGAGTCACAGGTGACGTCACAGGTGTATATATGATGTCACTGGTAGCATAGTAGCAGTTATTTGAGTCACAGGTGACGTCACAGGTGTATATATGACGTCACTGGTAGCGTAGTAGCAGTTATTTGAGTCACAGGTGACGTCACAGGTGTATATATGACGTCACAGGTGACATCACAGGTGTATATATGACGTCACTGGTAACGTAGTAGCAGTTATTTGAGTCACAGGTGACATCACAGGTGTATATATGACGTCACAGGTGTATATATGAAGTCACTGGTAACGTAGTAGCAGTTATTTGAGTCACAGGTGACATCACAGGTGTATATATGACGTCACTGGTAACGTAGTAGCAGTTATTTGAGTCACAGGTGACGTCACAGGTGTATATATGACGTCACTGGTAGCGTAGTAGCAGTTATTTGAGTCACAGGTGACATCACAGGTGTATATATGACGTCACAGGTGTATATATGACGTCACTGGTAACGTAGTAGCAGTTATTTGAGTCACAGGTGACATCACAGGTGTATATATGACGTCACTGGTAACGTAGTAGCAGTTATTTGAGTCACAGGTGACATCACAGGTGTATATATGACGTCACAGGTGTATATATGACGTCACTGGTAGCATAGTAGCAGTTATTTGAGTCACAGGTGACGTCACAGGTGTATATATGACGTCACTGGTAACGTAGTAGCAGTTATTTGAGTCACAGGTGACGTCACAGCTGTATATATGACGTCACTGGTAACATAGTAGCAGTTATTTGAGTCACAGGTGACATCACATGTGTATATATGACGTCACTGGTAACGTAGTATCAGTTATTTGAGTCACAGGTGACGTCACAGGTGTATATATGACGTCACTGGTAGCGTAGTAGCAGTTATTTGAGTCACAGGTGACGTCACAGGTGTATATATGACGTCACTGGTAACATAGTAGCAGTTATTTGAGTCACAGGTGACATCACAGGTGTATATATGACGTCACTGGTAACGTAGTATCAGTTATTTGAGTCACAGGTGACGTCACAGGTGTATATATGACGTCACTGGTAACGTAGTAGCAGTTATTTGAGTCACAGGTGACATCACAGGTGTATATATGACGTCACTGGTAACGTAGTAGCAGTTATTTGAGTCACAGGTGACATCACAGGTGTATATATGACGTCACTGGTAGCGTAGTAGCAGTTATTTGAGTCACAGGTGACATCACAGGTGTATATATGACGTCACTGGTAACGTAGTAGCAGTTATTTGAGTCACAGGTGACATCACAGGTGTATATATGACGTCACTGGTAACGTAGTAGCAGTTATTTGAGTCACAGGTGACGTCACAGGTGTATATATGACGTCACTGGTAACGTAGTAGCAGTTATTTGAGTCACAGGTGACGTCACAGGTGTATATATGACGTCACTGGTAGCGTAGTAGCAGTTATTTGAGTCACAGGTGACATCACAGGTGTATATATGACGTCACTAGTAACGTAGTAGCAGTTATTTGAGTCACAGGTGACATCACAGGTGTAAATATGACGTCACTGGTAACGTAGTAGCAGTTATTTGAGTCACAGGTGACGTCACAGGTGTATATATGATGTCACTGGTAGCATAGTAGCAGTTATTTGAGTCACAGGTGACGTCACAGGTGTATATATGACGTCACTGGTAACGTAGTAGCAGTTATTTGAGTCACAGGTGACGTCACAGCTGTATATATGACGTCACTGGTAACATAGTAGCAGTTATTTGAGTCACAGGTGACATCACAGGTGTATATATGACATCACTGGTAACGTAGTATCAGTTATTTGAGTCACAGGTGACGTCACAGATGTATATATGACGTCACTGGTAACGTAGTAGCAGTTATTTGAGTCACAGGTGACATCACAGGTGTATATATGACGTCACTGGTAACGTAGTAGCAGTTATTTGAGTCACAGGTGACATCACAGGTGTATATATGACGTCACTGGTAACGTAGTAGCAGTTATTTGAGTCACAGGTGACGTCACAGGTGTATATATGACGTCACTGGTAACGTAGTAGCAGTTATTTGAGTCACAGGTGACGTCACAGGTGTATATATGACGTCACTGGTAACGTAGTAGCAGTTATTTGAGTCACAGGTGACGTCACAGGTGTATATATGACGTCACTGGTAGAGTAGTAGCAGTTATTTGAGTCACAGGTGACATCACAGGTGTATATATGACGTCACTAGTAACGTAGTAGCAGTTATTTGAGTCACAGGTGACATCACAGGTGTATATATGACGTCACTAGTAACATAGTAGCCGTTATTTGAGTCACAGGTGACATCACAGGTGTATATATGACGTCACTGGTAGCGTAGTAGCCGTTATTTGAGTCACAGGTGACGTCACAGGTGTATATATGACGTCACTGGTAGCGTAGTAGCCGTTATTTGAGTCACAGGTGACATCACAGGTGTATATATGACGTCACTGGTAGCGTAGTAGCAGTTATTTGAGTCACAGGTGACGTCACAGGTGTATATATGACGTCACTGGTAACGTAGTAGCAGTTATTTGAGTCACAGGTGACGTCACAGGTGTATATATGACGTCACAGGTGACATCACAGGTGTATATATGACGTCACTGGTAACGTAGTAGCAGTTATTTGAGTCACAGGTGACGTCACAGGTGTATATATGACGTCACAGGTGACATCACAGGTGTATATATGACGTCACTGGTAACGTAGTAGCAGTTATTTGAGTCACAGGTGACATCACAGGTGTATATATGACGTCACTAGTAACGTAGTAGCAGTTATTTGAGTCACAGGTGACATCACAAGTGTATATATGACGTCACTGGTAACGTAGTAGCAGTTATTTGAGTCACAGGTGACGTCACAGGTGTATATATGACGTCACTGGTAGCGTAGTAGCCGTTATTTGAGTCACAGGTGACATCACAGGTGTATATATGACGTCACTGGTAGCATAGTAGCAGTTATTTGAGTCACAGGTGAAGTCACAGGTGTATATATGATGTCACTGGTAGCGTAGTAGCAGTTATTTGAGTCACAGGTGAAGTCACAGGTGTATATATGATGTCACTGGCAGCGTAGTAGCAGTTATTTGAGTCACAGGTGACATCACAGGTGTATATATGACGTCACTGGTAACGTAGTAGCAGTTATTTGAGTCACAGGTGACATCACAGGTGTATATATGACGTCACTGGTAACGTAGTAGCAGTTATTTGAGTCACAGGTGACGTCACAGGTGTATATATGACGTCACTGGTAGCGTAGTAGCAGTTATTTGAGTCACAGGTGATGTCACAGGTGTATATATGATGTCACTGGTAGCGTAGTAGCAGTTATTTGAGTCACAGGTGACGTCACAGGTGTATATATGACGTCACTGGTGACATCACAGGTGTATATATGACGTCACTGGTAACGTAGTAGCAGTTATTTGAGTCACAGGTGACGTCACAGGTGTATATATGACGTCACAGGTGACATCACAGGTGTATATATGACGTCACTGGTAGCGTAGTAGCAGTTATTTGAGTCACAGGTGATGTCACAGGTGTATATATGATGTCACTGGTAGCGTAGTAGCAGTTATTTGAGTCACAGGTGACGTCACAGGTGTATATATGACGTCACTGGTGACATCACAGGTGTATATATGACGTCACTGGTAACGTAGTAGCAGTTATTTGAGTCACAGGTGACGTCACAGGTGTATATATGACGTCACAGGTGACATCACAGGTGTATATATGACGTCACTGGTAACGTAGTAGCAGTTATTTGAGTCACAAACGTGAAGTCACAGGTGTATATATGATGTCACTGGTAGCGTAGTAGCAGTTATTTGAGTCACAGGTGAAGTCACAGGTGTATATATGATGTCACTGGCAGCGTAGTAGCAGTTATTTGAGTCACAGGTGACATCACAGGTGTATATATGACGTCACTGGTAACGTAGTAGCAGTTATTTGAGTCACAGGTGACATCACAGGTGTATATATGACGTCACTGGTAACGTAGTAGCAGTTATTTGAGTCACAGGTGACGTCACAGGTGTATATATGACGTCACTGGTAGCGTAGTAGCAGTTATTTGAGTCACAGGTGATGTCACAGGTGTATATATGATGTCACTGGTAGCGTAGTAGCAGTTATTTGAGTCACAGGTGACGTCACAGGTGTATATATGACGTCACTGGTGACATCACAGGTGTATATATGACGTCACTGGTAACGTAGTAGCAGTTATTTGAGTCACAGGTGACGTCACAGGTGTATATATGACGTCACAGGTGACATCACAGGTGTATATATGACGTCACTGGTAACGTAGTAGCAGTTATTTGAGTCACAGGTGAAGTCACAGGTGTATATATGATGTCACTGGTAGCGTAGTAGCAGTTATTTGAGTCACAGGTGAAGTCACAGGTGTATATATGATGTCACTGGCAGCGTAGTAGCAGTTATTTGAGTCACAGGTGACATCACAGGTGTATATATGACGTCACTGGTAACGTAGTAGCAGTTATTTGAGTCACAGGTGACATCACAGGTGTATATATGACGTCACTGGTAACGTAGTAGCAGTTATTTGAGTCACAGGTGACGTCACAGGTGTATATATGACGTCACTGGTAGCGTAGTAGCAGTTATTTGAGTCACAGGTGATGTCACAGGTGTATATATGATGTCACTGGTAGCGTAGTAGCAGTTATTTGAGTCACAGGTGACGTCACAGGTGTATATATGACGTCACTGGTGACATCACAGGTGTATATATGACGTCACTGGTAACGTAGTAGCAGTTATTTGAGTCACAGGTGACGTCACAGGTGTATATATGACGTCACAGGTGACATCACAGGTGTATATATGACGTCACTGGTAACGTAGTAGCAGTTATTTGAGTCACAGGTGACATCACAGGTGTATATATGACGTCACAGGTGTATATATGACGTCACTGGTAACGTAGTAGCAGTTATTTGAGTCACAGGTGACGTCACAGGTGTATATATGACGTCACAGGTGACATCACAGGTGTATATATGACGTCACTGGTAACGTAGTAGCAGTTATTTGAGTCACAGGTGACGTCACAGGTGTATATATGACGTCACAGGTGACGTCACAGGTGTATATATGACGTCACTGGTAACGTAGTAGCAGTTATTTGAGTCACAGGTGACGTCACAGGTGTATATATGACGTCACAGGTGACATCACAGGTGTATATATGACGTCACTGGTAACGTAGTAGCAGTTATTTGAGTCACAGGTGACATCACGGAATACACACCCAACGTTATAAATAGAAGTGACTTCCATCAGATTCCTTAGACGGGACCGGGGAGGGTGGAGGGAGCAGAGTCTCCTCTCTCCCCCCTCCACTCTCCCCCCTCTCCTTCCTGTTTGCACGGTGGGCAAACGGTAAGGGGAGGGGGGAGGGTGGAGGGGGGAGAGTCTCATCTCTCCCCCCTCCACTCTCCCCCCTCTCCTTACTGTTTGCGCGATTGGGCAAACGGTGAGGGGAGGGGGGAGGGTGGAGGGGGGAGAGAGGCCACTCTGCTCCCTACACGCTCTCTGGCAGGCGCATAAGCGGTGGGAGGAGGGGGGAGGTTGGAGGGATACATATTGATACATATACAGTATACAGCAAGCAGTAAGGGGAGGGGGATATAGTTATATATAAGTATATATATATAGTTATATACACATATATATACATATATACACACACATATATATATTTATACATACGTAAATATACATATATATACACACATATATAGATATATATAGTTATTTATATATTATATAGCGTAGTAGCAGTTATTTGAGTCACAGGTGTATGTATGACGTCACTGGTAACGTAGTAGCAGTTATTTGATTCACAGGTGACGTCACAGGTGTATATATGACGTCACTGGTAGCGTAGTAGCAGTTATTTGATTCACAGATGACGTCACAGGTGTATATATGACGTCACTGGTAACATAGTAGCAGTTATTTGAGTCACAGGTGAAGTCACAGGTGTATATATGACGTCACTGGTAGCATAGTAGCAGTTATTTGAGTCACAGGTGAAGTCACAGGTGTATATATGATGTCACTGGTAACGTAGTAGCAGTTATTTGAGTCACAGGTGACATCACAGGTGTATATATGATGTCACTGGTAACGTAGTAGCAGTTATTTGAGTCACAGGTGACATCACAGGTGTATATATGATGTCACTGGTAACGTAGTAGCAGTTATTTGAGTCACAGGTGACGTCACAGGTGTATATATGACGTCACTGGTAACGTAGTAGCAGTTATTTGAGTCACAGGTGACGTCACAGGTGTATATATGACGTCACTGGTAACATAGTAGCAGTTATTTGAGTCACAGGTGACGTCACAGGTGTATATATGACGTCACTGGTAACGTAGTATCAGTTATTTGAGTCACAGGTGACGTCACAGGTGTATATATGACGTCACTGGTAACGTAGTAGCAGTTATTTGAGTCACAGGTGACATCACAGGTGTATATATGACGTCACTGGTAACGTAGTAGCAGTTATTTGAGTCACAGGTGACATCACAGGTGTATATATGACGTCACTGGTAGCGTAGTAGCAGTTATTTGAGTCACAGGTGACGTCACAGGTGTATATATGACGTCACTGGTAACGTAGTAGCAGTTATTTGAGTCACAGGTGACGTCACAGGTGTATATATGACGTCACTGGTAGCGTAGTAGCAGTTATTTGAGTCACAGGTGACATCACAGGTGTATATATGACGTCACTAGTAACGTAGTAGCAGTTATTTGAGTCACAGGTGACATCACAGGTGTAAATATGACGTCACTGGTAACGTAGTAGCAGTTATTTGAGTCACAGGTGACGTCACAGGTGTATATATGATGTCACTGGTAGCATAGTAGCAGTTATTTGAGTCACAGGTGACGTCACAGGTGTATATATGACGTCACTGGTAACGTAGTAGCAGTTATTTGAGTCACAGGTGACGTCACAGGTGTATATATGACGTCACTGGTAACATAGTAGCAGTTATTTGAGTCACAGGTGACATCACAGGTGTATATATGACGTCACTGGTAACGTAGTAGCAGTTATTTGAGTCACAGGTGACGTCACAGGTGTATATATGACGTCACTGGTAACGTAGTAGCAGTTATTTGAGTCACAGGTGACATCACAGGTGTATATATGACGTCACTGGTAACGTAGTAGCAGTTATTTGAGTCACAGGTGACATCACAGGTGTATATATGACGTCACTGGTAACGTAGTACCAGTTATTTGAGTCACAGGTGACGTCACAGGTGTATATATGACGTCACTGGTAACGTAGTAGCAGTTATTTGAGTCACAGGTGACGTCACAGGTGTATATATGACGTCACTGGTAACGTAGTAGCAGTTATTTGAGTCACAGGTGACGTCACAGGTGTATATATGACGTCACTGGTAGAGTAGTAGCAGTTATTTGAGTCACAGGTGACATCACAGTTGTATATATGACGTCACTAGTAACGTAGTAGCAGTTATTTGAGTCACAGGTGACATCACAGGTGTATATATGACGTCACTAGTAACATAGTAGCCGTTATTTGAGTCACAGGTGACATCACAGGTGTATATATGACGTCACTGGTAGCGTAGTAGCCGTTATTTGAGTCACAGGTGACGTCACAGGTGTATATATGACGTCACTGGTAGCGTAGTAGCAGTTATTTGAGTCACAGGTGACGTCACAGGTGTATATATGACGTCACTGGTAGCGTAGTAGCAGTTATTTGAGTCACAGGTGACGTCACAGGTGTATATATGACGTCACTGGTAACGTAGTAGCAGTTATTTGAGTCACAGGTGACGTCACAGGTGTATATATGACGTCACAGGTGACATCACAGGTGTATATATGACGTCACTGGTAACGTAGTAGCAGTTATTTGAGTCACAGGTGACATCACAGGTGTATATATGACGTCACTAGTAACGTAGTAGCAGTTATTTGAGTCACAGGTGACATCACAAGTGTATATATGACGTCACTGGTAACGTAGTAGCAGTTATTTGAGTCACAGGTGACATCACAGGTGTATATATGACGTCACTGGTAGCGTAGTAGCCTTTTTTTGAGTCACAGGTGACATCACAGGTGTATATATGACGTCACTGGTAGCATAGTAGCAGTTATTTGAGTCACAGGTGAAGTCACAGGTGTATATATGATGTCACTGGTAGCGTAGTAGCAGTTATTTGAGTCACAGGTGACGTCACAGGTGTATATATGACGTCACTGGTAGCGTAGTAGCCGTTATTTAAGTCACAGGTGACATCACAGGTGTATATATGACGTCACTGGTAGCATAGTAGCAGTTATTTGAGTCACAGGTGAAGTCACAGGTGTATATATGATGTCACTGGTAGCGTAGTAGCAGTTATTTGAGTCACAGGTGAAGTCACAGGTGTATATATGATGTCACTGGCAGCGTAGTAGCAGTTATTTGAGTCACAGGTGACATCACAGGTGTATATATGACGTCACTGGTAACGTAGTAGCAGTTATTTGAGTCACAGGTGACATCACAGGTGTATATATGACGTCACTGGTAACGTAGTAGCAGTTATTTGAGTCACAGGTGACGTCACAGGTGTATATATGATGTCACTGGTAGCATAGTAGCAGTTATTTGAGTCACAGGTGACGTCACAGGTGTATATATGACGTCACTGGTAGAGTAGTAGCAGTTATTTGAGTCACAGGTGACATCACAGTTGTATATATGACGTCACTAGTAACGTAGTAGCAGTTATTTGAGTCACAGGTGACATCACAGGTGTATATATGACGTCACTAGTAACATAGTAGCCGTTATTTGAGTCACAGGTGACATCACAGGTGTATATATGACGTCACTGGTAGCGTAGTAGCCGTTATTTGAGTCACAGGTGACGTCACAGGTGTATATATGACGTCACTGGTAGCGTAGTAGCAGTTATTTGAGTCACAGGTGACGTCACAGGTGTATATATGACGTCACTGGTAGCGTAGTAGCAGTTATTTGAGTCACAGGTGACGTCACAGGTGTATATATGACGTCACTGGTAACGTAGTAGCAGTTATTTGAGTCACAGGTGACGTCACAGGTGTATATATGACGTCACAGGTGACATCACAGGTGTATATATGACGTCACTGGTAACGTAGTAGCAGTTATTTGAGTCACAGGTGACATCACAGGTGTATATATGACGTCACTAGTAACGTAGTAGCAGTTATTTGAGTCACAGGTGACATCACAAGTGTATATATGACGTCACTGGTAACGTAGTAGCAGTTATTTGAGTCACAGGTGACATCACAGGTGTATATATGACGTCACTGGTAGCGTAGTAGCCTTTTTTTGAGTCACAGGTGACATCACAGGTGTATATATGACGTCACTGGTAGCATAGTAGCAGTTATTTGAGTCACAGGTGAAGTCACAGGTGTATATATGATGTCACTGGTAGCGTAGTAGCAGTTATTTGAGTCACAGGTGACGTCACAGGTGTATATATGACGTCACTGGTAGCGTAGTAGCCGTTATTTGAGTCACAGGTGACATCACAGGTGTATATATGACGTCACTGGTAGCATAGTAGCAGTTATTTGAGTCACAGGTGAAGTCACAGGTGTATATATGATGTCACTGGTAGCGTAGTAGCAGTTATTTGAGTCACAGGTGAAGTCACAGGTGTATATATGATGTCACTGGCAGCGTAGTAGCAGTTATTTGAGTCACAGGTGACATCACAGGTGTATATATGACGTCACTGGTAACGTAGTAGCAGTTATTTGAGTCACAGGTGACATCACAGGTGTATATATGACGTCACTGGTAACGTAGTAGCAGTTATTTGAGTCACAGGTGACGTCACAGGTGTATATATGATGTCACTGGTAGCATAGTAGCAGTTATTTGAGTCACAGGTGACGTCACAGGTGTATATATGACGTCACTGGTAGCGTAGTAGCAGTTATTTGAGTCACAGGTGATGTCACAGGTGTATATATGATGTCACTGGTAGCGTAGTAGCAGTTATTTGAGTCACAGGTGACGTCACAGGTGTATATATGACGTCACTGGTGACATCACAGGTGTATATATGACATCACTGGTAACGTAGTAGCAGTTATTTGAGTCACAGGTGACGTCACAGGTGTATATATGACGTCACAGGTGACATCACAGGTGTATATATGACGTCACTGGTAACGTAGTAGCAGTTATTTGAGTCACAGGTGACATCACAGGTGTATATATGACGTCACAGGTGTATATATGACGTCAAAGGTAACGTAGTAGCAGTTATTTGAGTCACAGGTGACATCACAGGTGTATATATGACGTCACAGGTGTATATATGACGTCACTAGTAACGTAGTAGCAGTTATTTGAGTCACAGGTGACGTCACAGGTGTATATATGACGTCACTGGTAGCGTAGTAGCAGTTATTTGAGTCACAGGTGACATCACTGGTGTATATATGACGTCACTAGTAACGTAGTAGCAGTTATTTGAGTCACAGGTGACATCACAGGTGTATATATGACGTCACTGGTAGCGTAGTAGCAGTTATTTGAGTCACAGGTGACGTCACAGGTGTATATATGACGTCACTGGTAGCGTAGTAGCCGTTATTTGAGTCACAGGTGACATCACAGGTGTATATATGACGTCACTGGTAGCGTAGTAGCAGTTATTTGAGTCACAGGTGACGTCACAGGTGTATATATGACGTCACTGGTAACGTAGTAGCAGTTATTTGAGTCACAGGTGACGTCACAGGTGTATATATGACGTCACAGGTGACATCACAGGTGTATATATGACGTCACTGGTAACGTAGTAGCAGTTATTTTAGTCACAGGTGACATCACAGGTGTATATATGACGTCACTAGTAACGTAGTAGCAGTTATTTGAGTCACAGGTGACATCACAAGTGTATATATGACGTCACTGGTAACGTAGTAGCAGTTATTTGAGTCACAGGTGACGTCACAGGTGTATATATGACGTCACTGGTAGCGTAGTAGCCGTTATTTGAGTCACAGGTGACATCACAGGTGTATATATGACGTCACTGGTAGCGTAGTAGCAGTTATTTGAGTCACAGGTGACGTCACAGGTGTATATATGACGTCACTGGTAACGTAGTAGCAGTTATTTGAGTCACAGGTGACGTCACAGGTGTATATATGACGTCACAGGTGACATCACAGGTGTATATATGACGTCACTGGTAACGTAGTAGCAGTTATTTGAGTCACAGGTGACGTCACAGGTGTATATATGACGTCACAGGTGACGTCACAGGTGTATATATGACGTCACTGGTAACGTAGTAGCAGTTATTTGAGTCACAGGTGACGTCACAGGTGTATATATGACGTCACAGGTGACATCACAGGTGTATATATGACGTCACTGGTAGCGTAGTAGCAGTTATTTGAGTCACAGGTGACGTCACAGGTGTATATATGACGTCACTGGTAGCGTAGTAGCCGTTATTTGAGTCACAGGTGACATCACAGGTGTATATATGACGTCACTGGTAGCGTAGTAGCAGTTATTTGAGTCACAGGTGACGTCACAGGTGTATATATGACGTCACTGGTAACGTAGTAGCAGTTATTTGAGTCACAGGTGACGTCACAGGTGTATATATGACGTCACAGGTGACATCACAGGTGTATATATGACGTCACTGGTAACGTAGTAGCAGTTATTTTAGTCACAGGTGACATCACAGGTGTATATATGACGTCACTAGTAACGTAGTAGCAGTTATTTGAGTCACAGGTGACATCACAAGTGTATATATGACGTCACTGGTAACGTAGTAGCAGTTATTTGAGTCACAGGTGACGTCACAGGTGTATATATGACGTCACTGGTAGCGTAGTAGCCGTTATTTGAGTCACAGGTGACATCACAGGTGTATATATGACGTCACTGGTAGCGTAGTAGCAGTTATTTGAGTCACAGGTGACGTCACAGGTGTATATATGACGTCACTGGTAACGTAGTAGCAGTTATTTGAGTCACAGGTGACGTCACAGGTGTATATATGACGTCACAGGTGACATCACAGGTGTATATATGACGTCACTGGTAACGTAGTAGCAGTTATTTGAGTCACAGGTGACGTCACAGGTGTATATATGACGTCACAGGTGACGTCACAGGTGTATATATGACGTCACTGGTAACGTAGTAGCAGTTATTTGAGTCACAGGTGACGTCACAGGTGTATATATGACGTCACAGGTGACATCACAGGTGTATATATGACGTCACTGGTAACGTCGTAGCAGTTATTTGAGTCACAGGTGACATCACGGAATACACACCCAAAGTTATAAATAGAAGTGACTTCCATCAGATTCCTTAGACGGGACCGGGGAGGGTGGAGGGAGCAGAGTCTCCTCTCTCCCCCCTCCACTCTCCCCCCTCTCCTTCCTGTTTGCACGGTGGGCAAACGGTAAGGGGAGGGGGGAGAGTGGAGGGGGGAGAGTCTCATCTCTCCCCCCTCCACTCTCCCCCCTCTCCTTACTGTTTGCGCGATTGGGCAAACGGTGAGGGGAGGGGGGAGGGTGGAGGGGGGAGAGAGGAGACTCTGCTCCCTCCACTCTCCCCCCTCTCCTTCCTGTTTGCACGGTGGG
This sequence comes from Cyclopterus lumpus, assembly GCF_009769545.1. NCBI lineage: Eukaryota > Metazoa > Chordata > Actinopteri > Perciformes > Cyclopteridae > Cyclopterus > Cyclopterus lumpus. The sequence continues at coordinate 2,834 of NW_022974919.1, read as the reverse complement.
CAAACGGTGAGGGGAGGGGGGAGGGTGGAGGGGGGAGAGAGGCCACTCTGCTCCCTACACGCTCTCTGGCAGGCGCATAAGCGGTGGGAGGAGGGGGGAGGTTGGAGGGATACATATTGATACATAGACAGTATACAGCAAGCAGTAAGGGGAGGGGGGATATAGTTAAATATAAGTATATATATATAGTTATATACACATATATATACATATATACACACACATATATATATTTATACATACGTAAATATACATATATATACACACATATATAGATATATATAGTTATATATATATTATATAGCATAGTAGCAGTTATTTGAGTCACAGGTGACGTCACAGGTGTATATATGACGTCACTGGTAGCGTAGTAGCAGTTATTTGATTCACAGATGACGTCACAGGTGTATATATGACGTCACTGGTAACGTAGTAGCAGTTATTTGAGTCACAGGTGACATCACAGGTGTATATATGACGTCACTGGTAACGTAGTAGCAGTTATTTGAGTCACAGGTGACATCACAGGTGTATATATGACGTCACTGGTAACATAGTAGCAGTTATTTGAGTCACAGGTGACGTCACAGGTGTATATATGACGTCACTGGTAGAGTAGTAGCAGTTATTTGAGTCACAGGTGACATCACAGGTGTATATATGACGTCACTAGTAACGTAGTAGCAGTTATTTGAGTCACAGGTGACATCACAGGTGTATATATGACGTCACTAGTAACATAGTAGCCGTTATTTGAGTCACAGGTGACATCACAGGTGTATATATGACGTCACTAGTAACGTAGTAGCAGTTATTTGAGTCACAGGTGACGTCACAGGTGTATATATGACGTCACTGGTAGCGTAGTAGCCGTTATTTGAGTCACAGGTGACATCACAGGTGTATATATGACGTCACTGGTAGCGTAGTAGCAGTTATTTGAGTCACAGGTGACGTCACAGGTGTATATATGACGTCACTGGTAACGTAGTAGCAGTTATTTGAGTCACAGGTGACGTCACAGGTGTATATATGACGTCACAGGTGACATCACAGGTGTATATATGATGTCACTGGTAGCGTAGTAGCAGTTATTTGAGTCACAGGTGACGTCACAGGTGTATATATGACGTCACTGGTGACATCACAGGTGTATATATGACATCACTGGTAACGTAGTAGCAGTTATTTGAGTCACAGGTGACGTCACAGGTGTATATATGACGTCACAGGTGACATCACAGGTGTATATATGACGTCACTGGTAACGTAGTAGCAGTTATTTGAGTCACAGGTGACATCACAGGTGTATATATGACGTCACAGGTGTATATATGACGTCAAAGGTAACGTAGTAGCAGTTATTTGAGTCACAGGTGACATCACAGGTGTATATATGACGTCACAGGTGTATATATGACGTCACTAGTAACGTAGTAGCAGTTATTTGAGTCACAGGTGACGTCACAGGTGTATATATGACGTCACTGGTAGCGTAGTAGCAGTTATTTGAGTCACAGGTGACATCACTGGTGTATATATGACGTCACTAGTAACGTAGTAGCAGTTATTTGAGTCACAGGTGACATCACAGGTGTATATATGACGTCACTGGTAGCGTAGTAGCAGTTATTTGAGTCACAGGTGACGTCACAGGTGTATATATGACGTCACTGGTAGCGTAGTAGCAGTTATTTGAGTCACAGGTGACATCACAGGTGTATATATGACGTCACTGGTAGCGTAGTAGCAGTTATTTGAGTCACAGGTGACGTCACAGGTGTATATATGACGTCACTGGTAACGTAGTAGCAGTTATTTGAGTCACAGGTGACGTCACAGGTGTATATATGACGTCACAGGTGACATCACAGGTGTATATATGACGTCACTGGTAACGTAGTAGCAGTTATTTTAGTCACAGGTGACATCACAGGTGTATATATGACGTCACTAGTAACGTAGTAGCAGTTATTTGAGTCACAGGTGACATCACAAGTGTATATATGACGTCACTGGTAACGTAGTAGCAGTTATTTGAGTCACAGGTGACGTCACAGGTGTATATATGACGTCACTGGTAGCGTAGTAGCCGTTATTTGAGTCACAGGTGACATCACAGGTGTATATATGACGTCACTGGTAGCGTAGTAGCAGTTATTTGAGTCACAGGTGACGTCACAGGTGTATATATGACGTCACTGGTAACGTAGTAGCAGTTATTTGAGTCACAGGTGACGTCACAGGTGTATATATGACGTCACAGGTGACATCACAGGTGTATATATGACGTCACTGGTAACGTAGTAGCAGTTATTTGAGTCACAGGTGACGTCACAGGTGTATATATGACGTCACAGGTGACATCACAGGTGTATATATGACGTCACTGGTAACGTCGTAGCAGTTATTTGAGTCACAGGTGACATCACGGAATACACACCCAAAGTTATAAATAGAAGTGACTTCCATCAGATTCCTTAGACGGGACCGGGGAGGGTGGAGGGAGCAGAGTCTCCTCTCTCCCCCCTCCACTCTCCCCCCTCTCCTTCCTGTTTGCACGGTGGGCAAACGGTAAGGGGAGGGGGGAGAGTGGAGGGGGGAGAGTCTCATCTCTCCCCCCTCCACTCTCCCCCCTCTCCTTACTGTTTGCGCGATTGGGCAAACGGTGAGGGGGGATATAGTTAAATATAAGTATATATATATAGTTATATACACATATATATACATATATACACACACATATATATATTTATACATACGTAAATATACATATATATACACACATATATAGATATATATAGTTATATATATATTATATAGCATAGTAGCAG